>NW_013670548.1:27174-32039 GCF_000517525.1 Limulus polyphemus | reverse complement strand
GGGATTCGAACCCGCGACCCACAGACTGCGAGTCGAGCACCCTACCACCTGGCCATGCCGGGCCATCAAGTGTCTGCAGAATGACGATCCTTTAAAATTATAAACATATATAACGCGTTTTTAACTGGACACTCAAAAAATCATGAAAATAATATGTTACATTTCTTCATAAGTATCTTGCATATAATATATATTTACTGTTTTACAATATTATAACATAATATTTCCTAAATTTCATAACACAAAAAAGTTCATGATCAGATAAGAGTAGCTGGAACGGATGTATTATAATCAGAAGATGAGTATAGAAGTTTCTTGTAAGAATTAAAGTAACCATCAAAGGTCTAGTGAAGTTCATTGTTAAACATAATAACTGTAAGAATTAAAGTAATCAAGAAAGGTTTAGGGAAGTTCATTGTCGAACATAATAATTGTAAGAATTAAAGTAACCAACAAAGGTCTAGTGAAGTTCATTGTTAAACATAATAACTGTAAGAATTAAAGTAACCATGAAAGGTTTAGGGAAGTTCATTGTTAAACATAATAATTGCAAGAATTAAAGTAACCAACAAAGGTCTAGTGAAGTTCATTGTGGAACATAATAACTGTAAGAATTAAAGTAACCAAGAAAGGTCTAGTGAAGTTCATTGTCGAACATAATAATTGTAAGAATTAAAGTAACTAACAAAGGTCTAGTGAAGTTCATTGTCGAACATACTCATAATCAATGTAGAGGTGAGAAAACAAGGAGAGCTATATAAGATCCGTGTAGGTCTATGTAAATATATTCCAATATATTGAGCTATTAACGGATCCACAGAATCCTTCATCATAAATAGAGCAAATACTGACAAAGTTCAGAATGAAACTAATCTTTACAAGTACTGTAGTACATGAGATATATAGTAACCAGCGTAAGTTAAAAAAGTCCATCTGGGAATATATGTATAAAGATGTAATTGCAGATCTACAAAAGTTCACGATAAGACATAAAGTAATAAATCCAATAGTACAGCATCTCACAAACTAACGATATAAGGTAATAAATGAAATATTATAGGATTTCTTATTCGGAAAAAAATGTGAGGCCATTACAGACGAAATAGTAATGTTAACAGTAGAAATACAAACCAATGGATGTAAAGATAACTGATATTAATGGTGAAATACAAACCAATGGGTGTAAAGATAACTGATATTAATGGTGAAATACAAACCAATGGGTGTAACGATAACTTATAATAATGGTGAAATACAGAGTAATCAGTGAAGGAATATTGTGTATCGAATTTATTGTTATGTATTAATTTTTAATATGAACATTGTTTAGAATGAATTTTTATTTAAAAATATGTGTAACTTACACTGCCAGATATGTATTGCGTGTAAAGGTTTGTTATATATTTATTTTAATGACAACGTTTGATGGGATTGAGTTTATATATAAAAACGTGTCTAGCTTACTGTGTTAGTTACGTATGGCGAAACTCCCGCCAATTCTCCAAGGTTGTAGAATATTCGTGAACGCAAGAATCGACAATATATCCACTTCCGTAACTGGTTAAATATAGTTCAGTATTTTCCGACCTTTCGGGAAAAACATTTCCCACACATATTACACATATAAAAAGACCAAGGCTAAAGAAGAGAGCTTATAAGTCTGCTAGGAACCTGTTATAACTGTCTACGCTATAAACCGTGATTTTGCTAACCTTTTATCTACCGGAAAATATACGACATTTGACCAGGAACAGTTATAAATTTCTAAAGTCAGTGGATTTTCAACAGACGTTAGTATCTTTCTGAAAGTACTACCGAATTCTTATCGGACATTAGTGATTTTATGAAAATATTATCTTACTTCGACAGTGCAACAATTCAGTGTCTGACAAAGCTAGCTAGCTTCTCGGCAATTGTTCGTACATCAACTTCAAGTTAATTCGCTGGATATCAAAGAGACTCTGAACTAGAAAGAAGATTTTATTGTGTTTGTAAGTTAGTGAAATTTTTGTTTTATAAAACTTTGCTTGTGGTAACTATTCGTAATAATTGTTGTTGTAAATTGTACTGGTGTATATATATATATATATTAAAACGTATTTGTGTGAAAAACGAAGACGGTGTGTGCCAATCTTGTTGACAAATAGCGTAAATTAACTAAAATATCCGCTTCGGACTATTTTAAATTCTCAATACATAACAATCTGACGTTAAAGTTGAAATATAAATAAACTTGGAGGAATAATTGAACTTAATGGTTAAACACAACATAGCTATTACAAAAATAATTGATGCTAAAGCTCAAATATAAAGCAACAAATGCAGGAGTACGTGATCTTTATGGTTAAGGTAAAGTAATTACCAGGAGGTAATGTTGAAATACGAAACTACCAGTGCAGAAATAGCTTTTGTTAATGGTGAAATATAAAGAAAGTAATAAAAAAGTAGTCATATTAATAGTTTATTATAAAGGTACTTTTTGTAGACATAGCTGGTATTAGTGTAGAAATTTAAAGTACTCAATGCAAGAATAGTTTATATTGATGGTAGAATATAAGGTAAACATTCCAGGTATAGTTGATACTCATGAAAAATTTAAAGTAGACAGTGTATGTTAATGGTTGAATATAAGGTAAATATTTCAGCTATAGTTGATACTAATGGAAAAATGTAAAGTAGGCAGCACAGGAATAGTTATGCTAATGGTAGAATAACCACTGCAGGAACAACATATTTATGTAGGTAAATTGTTCGTTTATTTTTGTTGTTCCCATATGCAGATCCTGTTGGTCATATCTTTTTCTGATGAATAATAACATACGCGAAGATCTTGTTGGAATTTTGTAGAACAAGAGATGGTCGAGTGAATGGACTGGTCAGTACGTTCTTCTGAGTTGTCTTACTGAACACGAAAATGTATCTAAACGACGCTTGACACTATGTGATTCACCTTCAAACAGTGATGACGAGTTGGAAGTAGCTCTGATGGAGAAGCGGGCCATATTACCCCAGATCCTTATTAACTGGCTCATTCTACATCAGGATATGACTTGCACTGGTGTCCAGGAAATGCTTGTTCCTGGATGATTAAACATTTTATTAACAAACGTTTTCCAGTAATTGTTTGTTTGGGCTCCGTGGTCTGTAGCAACAAATGAGAAAATGGACTCCTGTAGTAAACATTTCAACATTAAATCATATAGTTGGTCACCGGAAACTTGTTTCGAAACAAAATGAGTTCAAGTGTGTTATTCGTATTATATGGTAACAGTAGTTATATCGTAACACCGCTATTATCGCAGAAAAACTGCGATTATCGCTTGAATGTTTTCAACAGCACATCAAACACAAAGAGCGAAGGAACGGTTGATTTATGTGGCTTGGTATACAGAGCGGAATAAAGTTGTCATACATGTGTGATAAAGAAAAGTCAACCAAAGTATAAAAAACATACAGTCGTCAAAGGAGATAACGACATCAAATCGTATAAGTGAACATAAATTGAATTATTGACAGGTTTAGAGAAAGTGACATAAAGTGAATTATTGACAAGTTTACAGATCCCAATATAAATAGTTACCTTTAAGTTTTAACAATAAAAAACGTTTGACTGTTTTAACAATGTCACAGAGAAAAGTATAATCCTAGTTTCAAGCAAAAGAAACCATGGACATTAGAATAACATATATAAAGAACATAAAACCGACCGATGTATGGTTTCTGTAAAGGGCTGCATAAAATGGAAGGGGGGTGTTACTGAGTTTCATTTTGTCGTGTTTAATAGAAAAGCGAAATACACAGGAAATGTATTACTGAATAAAATACTCAGAAACCTTTAAACCTCATTGTATTATTTAAAGAACATAGAAAGCGAATAGAAGAGCAAAGAATGCTATATAAGAATAACCTTGTTGTTTTTTTATTTCAGAATAATATAGTCTTCTAATTTTCAGATTAATAATTGTTTTCTAGTCGCTCTATGTTGAATATGTCAGTCGATACGTGTAGTCATCTTTCTGGTTGTTCTATGTTGAACATGTTAGTCGTTACGTGTAGTCATCTCTCTGATTATTCTATGTTGAATATATCAGTTGGTGCGTGTAGTCATCTTTCTAGTTGTTCTATGTTGAATATGTCAGTTGGTGAGTGTAGTCATCTTTCTGGTTGTTCGATGTTGAATATGTCAGTTGGTGCGTGTAGTCATCTTTCTGGTTGTTCTATGTCAGTCGATACGTATCGTCATCTTTTTTGTTGTTCTATGTTGAGTATGTCAGTTGGTGCATGTAGTCATCTTTCTGGTCGTTCTATGTTGAATATGTCAGTCGATACGTATCGTCATCTTTTTTGTTGTTCTATGTTGAGTATGTCAGTTGGTGCGTGTAGTCATCTTTTTTGTTGTTCTATGTTGAGTATGTCAGTTGGTGCATGTAGTCATCTTTTTTGTTGTTCTATGTTGAGTATGTCAGTTGGTGCATGTAGTCATCTTTCTGGTTGTTCTATGTTGAATATTTCAGTCGATACGTATCGTCATCTTTCTGGTTGTTCTATGTTGAATATGTCAGTTGGTGCATGTAGTCATCTTTCTGGTTGTTCTATGTTGAATATGTCAGTCGATACGTATCGTCATCTTTTTTGTTGTTCTATGTTGAGTATGTCAGTTGGTGCATGTAGTCATCTTTCTGGTTGTTCTATGTTGAATATGTCAGTCGATACGTATCGTCATCTTTTTTGTTGTTCTATGTTGAGTATGTCAGTTGGTGCATGTAGTCATCTTTCTGGTTGTTCTATGTTGAATATGTCAGTCGATACGTATCGTCATCTTTTTTGTTGTTCTATGTTGAGTATGTCAGTTGGTGCATGTAGTC
>NW_013670548.1:22017-26792 GCF_000517525.1 Limulus polyphemus | reverse complement strand
TAAGATGTACCTTAAGTCTAAATAGACTGTACTTGTTCATATAGATTATAAGATGTACCTTAAGTCTAAATAGACTGTACTTGTTCATATAGATTATAGCAGGTACCTTAAGTCTAAATAGACTGTACTTGTTCATATAGATTATAGCATGTACCATATGTCTAAATAGACTGTACTTGTTCATGTAGATTATAGCATGTACCTTAAGTCTAAATAGACTGTACTTGTTCATATAGATTATAGCATGTACCATATGTCTAAATAGACTGTACTTGTTCATGTAGATTATAGCATCTACCTTAAGTCTAAATAGACTGTACTTGTTCATATAGGTTATAGCATGTACCTTAAGTCTAAATAGACTGTACTTGATCACATAGATTATAGCATGTATCTTAAGTCTAAATAGACTGTATTTGTTCATATAGATTATAGCATGTACCTTAAGTCTAAATAGACTGTACTTGTTCATATAGATTATAGCATGTACCTTAAGTCTAAATAGACTGTACTTGATCACATAGATTATAGCATGTACCTTAAGTCTAAATAGACTGTATTTGTTCATATAGATTATAGCATGTACCTTAAGTCTAAATAGACTGTACTTGTTCATATAGATTACAGCATGTACCTTAAGTCTAAATAGACTGTACTTGATCATATAGATTATAGCATGTACCTTAAGTCTAAATAGACTGTACTTGATCATATAGATTATAGCATGTACCTTAAGTCTAAATAGACTGTACTTGATCATATATATTATAGCATGTATCTTAAGTCTAAATAGACTGTACTTCTAAGAGATAAATAAATATATATACTAAAATAAATTTTGAAGAAACGAGTAATATGACTTATTTTATGTACGTTAAAATTATTACATATACTTATCTTAATAAACAATACAACAAGAAAGCAATTTTCACTACATTTATGTAGATAAAATCTAAAGAGGCCTATTCACACAATTACTGTTACAACCAATCATAAAGCTACCTACCTGGATAAAAGTTCTATGACAACCAATGATAAATCCATCTAGCAAAATAATAATCCTACTGTGTCGACCAATCATAAAGCTACCTAACAGACTATTGATACTACGGCGACCAATCATAAAGCTACTTACCTGGATAATGGTACTGTGTGAACCAATCATAAAGGTACTTGAAAGAATAATAATACTCTCTCTCTCTCAAGAAATGCTGCCACAATATACTACTAAAATATATTTAAGTTATGAACTTATAAGGAATAAAATTTCCTATACCACATATTTTGATGGACATATCTGGTTGGAATGCTTAGCATACAAATCATCTTCATTATATAGGCGATGCTTAACTGTAAATAAATGTTAACTTTTTTCCATACATATACTCAGGTATTTTTGACACATTAACTAGGTTATGGATGTTTTGTTTTCATTTTCTGGATAAAGCAAACAGTAACTTGTAACTTTTGAACAAAAAAGAGAATATTTGGTCCTTTAAGAATGTCTTTAAACACCCACAGTAAGAAAATTAAAATATCGCAAGATCTACCGGAAGCCATAATAGTATTCCTCAATATTTATAGTACATCCCATAGTTCTTAGGCTTGGATTTAATGGGGTGCTGAAGAGTCGAATTATTCTTTAGATTTCTTCATCCATTCTTTAAATTTAACATTATTCAGCAGTAGGTAAATACATACGAGGGCTATCCGCTTTATCCGTCCCTAATTTAGCAGTAACCTTTTAGGTTACTTTTCAACCAACGAATAGTGGAATTGATCATTACTTATAACGCCCTCACGGCTGAAAGGGCGAGCATATTTGATGAGAGGGGGAGTTGAACCCGCGACCCTCAGATTGCGAGTGGAGCGCTCTAACCACCTGGTTATGCCAGGTCCAGGTAGAAAGGAGTAAAGGTCCACTATTAGGAAAAACAAGGTTATATGAAAACAACTTTCATTTATCCTCTTGAGTCCAAATTTTGTTTGCGTAAGAAATATACGTACAGCTTATTGTATATCGGAAATTACAAGTCACTTCAGGGTTAATTTGTAAATTAGTCAAAATAATTCAGAAAAAAAGAAGTTATATCAAAAGAAGAACTTTCGAAAAGTTGGCTAATCAAAGAATGCCAACCTTCAACACCTCTAAGTCACTTTAAGCATAACTTGTATCCTAAAGCAACTAGAAACTTCCGTTATAAAATATACTGTGTGTGTGTGTGTGTGTATTTCACAAACAAAAGTTAAACTGGGAAGGATACGTAAAAATGTTGAAATCCGTTTTGGGTTAAAACTGTAGATGATACATGACCAGCCTGATGTTAAAACTGTAGATGATACATGACCAACCTTATGCTAAAACTGTAGATGATACATGACCAGCCTAATGCTAAAACTTAATTTTTATGCACAGTAATATGCCAATCCCTAAATATAATATGTACACACAGTGATTGTGTTAATACTAATAGACAATAAGTAACCCTATAAGTAGTGTGATGACATGGGTCTCTAGGGTTATATATAGGTATAACTAAGTTTAATCTGTTACCTAGGTAACACAGACTGGTTTAATATTTCATTTTCAGTCATTAGTTTCCAGATTTCCATATTATGGCAGCATCTACGAAGTACAAATGAGAAGTCAAAAGTTTGGTCATATGTCAACGTACTTACAGCAGAGACTTTTCTAGTCCTGGTTAGTTCTTCTAAAGCTCTAGGCCTCAAATAAAAACAATGTTTTTTTTTTCAGATTACAGGATGTCTCATGTCAATTAGCTTATGGATTGTCTTTAATCCAACAATAATTTTATGATGCCTCGTAGTCTCACTTTCAATTTCAAACGATACTAACGTAATTAGTTCTAACTCAGTAACAGTTAGTTAGGGTTAAGGTTAAGCCTATTTATTTTATCGACTTCTTCAATTTACTTACTTTTCAAAAAAACGATTAAACTTAGATCAAAAATATAACTAAACCGAACTAAATTAGATTTAGATGTTTATATACCGTTTGAAGAACCTGTCCTATACAGGAATGGCAACAATATATTTTAATTATTTTGAAAACCTATAAATAATCTATATTATAATTTAATGAGAATGTGTGAGATCGTGTTATACCGTATACGTGTAACAAAATCAGTTAAATCCCTTAATGATTGCACGTTTTGGATAAGATCATTTAGATGTCATCAAGTTAGCGAAATTAAGCTAATTGCAATTCACATTAAAGTTAAAATTCTGAAAACCTTTCTATTGCTGCCGTTTCATGGACTAATGTTCTACATTTCACGCAAAACTACAGCTTCGGTCACTTAAAAAATAGCCACTGCTTATTTCCAAACCTTGTCATCAGGTTCTGCTTTGAGATAATTTTATCTCTTTGGTTAAAAATTTCACATTCTTAAGACCGTAGTATATTATTGTTTATTTTTTTGTCTTAATTGCTTCAAAATTAAGATATAATTTGTGGGTTCAATTTAAATATACTTTAGTAAGCCTGCTTATGATTCAAGTTTCGTTTTTTATTTGTCTGAAGTTATTTTGTTATTGACTAACATTTCTGAGGAAATTCTGAGTTTATATTATAGTATGTTATGTGATATTACACTCAACAAATATACAAACTCAGAGATTTTCAATTAATTGCGATCTATTAATGACCTATATGATAAGTTAGGATGATTAATAGAAAATAAAACATAATAGAATTATTAATACCCATTATCGCATAAGAAAAGTATTGATCAAAATATCACTTAGTAGAATGAGGATCACACATTATCATATGATTACAAGACTAATATACAATATCACTTGGTAGAATGAAGAACACACCGTATCACATGATGTCATGATTAATATACAATATCACTTGGCAGAATGAGGAACACACAATATCACATGATACCATGATTAATATACAATATCACTTGGTAGAATGAGGAACACACAATATCACATGATACCATGATTAATATACAATATCACTTGGTAGAATGAGGAACACACAATATCACATGATGTCATGATTAATATACAATATCACTTGTTAGAATGAGGAACACACAATATCACATGATACCATGATTAATATACAATATCACTTGTTAGAATGAGGAACACGCCGTATCACATGATGGTATACTAATATTCAATATCACTTGGTAAAATGAGGAACACATGTTAAATTATCACCTTTCATTTTGTACACTTAACACTTAGAACTTCTGTAAATCCCAAGAGATTGAGAAAATAGAGAATGTATCACGATTTACTAGTGGATTTCAAACAAATATTAGTACTTCTGTCTAGCTATTTATCTATCAATAATTGAATGGTTGAAAGTGTTCCCTGAAGCAGTTTACAGATGGAAATAGATTTTGTTAATATGCATTTGTTCAGGAGGACTAGAACAAACAAGAAAGGTACTGTAGTATTCTTTTCTAAGAAAGAAAAGAAACTCAGAAATAAAGTTGTATTTTCTATGGGGATGGCTTTACAAATAAAGCTGTACAAGTACATGAGTAAGGAACCTCACCTATTTTTCTTTCATTAAAAATAGATTTAACATTTAGATACTATTTGAGTCAGTAGCAAATCAAACTACCTCTGACTTATAGTATTTTGGCACTTGTGTATAAAGTTAGAATCATAAATAATATGCAACGTTAAACTGGTACACAATTAAAAACATTTTATTTAGGCCCATCTATGGCCTTCAAAAAGTTGACGACTCTACATGTTTCGACGTTACAACTTTTTGAAGG
>NW_013670548.1:3382-21017 GCF_000517525.1 Limulus polyphemus | reverse complement strand
GACGTTACAACTTTTTGAAGGCCATAGATAAGCCTAAATAAAATGTTTTTAATTGTGTACCAGTTTAACGTTGAATATTATTTATGATTTTACCTCTGAATTATTCCACAGTTCATACTACTGAGTGAGTATTAACTCTTGCAACACCTTAAATCTTACACGACACTTAAATCTAATTGCTACATATGGTCTTTTTTTATGCAAACCATAAATCTGAATGATTGAGAAATAGTTGTACATCTTATTTACTACACAATCAATTAGACTTAGTTAGTAGCAATTCATTGTACAACTGACTTCTTGCACAGCCCAAAAGACTGAGTGAGTAACAACTCGTGCTACATCTGCCCTCTTACACAACCCAAAGAAATTAGTGCATAACAAATCATGCTACATCTTACCTCTTACACATATCATACAATTCACTGAGTAAAAACTCGTGCTACATCTGATCATTTACACAACCCATAAACTTAACAGTGTAACAGCTCTTTATAAATCTGCCTCCAAAAATGGAGTGAGTAATAACTCGTATTAAATCTGACCTCTTACACAACCCATAAACATGAGTGTGTAGCAAATTTTTAAATACCTGACCCAGAAAATGAAGTTAACAACACCCCGAGCTAAATCTGACCTCTTATAACCCACAGAAATGAGTGAGAAGCAAATCGTGTTACACTTGACCTTTCACACAATTATATTTAACTGTTTAAACATTCCATAAAGTACCAAATCCTTTATTTGATTACTCCCATAATCCACATAGGACCGTTACAAAGCAACTTATTAACGATTACAAGTATTACCTAATATTGATATGTGATTTTCTGTTTTTACGATTAAACCGTTTCAACCAGTTTACGTTTAGAGTGAAGTAAGTTTTTCTCATCTTCTTTGGTTTCTTCTCTGAATGTAGTTCATTGATTCAGCCATTTTTTTCGACTTGTTATCAAAACGATAGTTGTACAAATTTTTGCTTAAGTTAGCACGTGATATTGCGCTTAGATTGATGGTATACCCATATAACTGAGACACGTGTTATTGATAAGGTTATATACAAGGGTCTATACCTCATTTCGAAGGCATCAACACCAAGTAACAATGAAAAGAACTGAACCAATCTATAGGATTGTTGAGCGAATACCTTCTATAATGATAGAAATAAACCTAGAGATATACAGGAAAGAAATTACTTCAAAATATACGCTGCATTACGTGTTTCTTATGTAGGTAAATGTGTTTTTTATTAAAAACTGCAATTTTTGTAAGTGATTAAACACAAATGCAACATCTGTCAAGCCATCCAGAGGTATCTAAATATTTTACGATCCCACTGTAACTTATTAAGATCTTCCTGAAAATAGGCATATTAGTGTACGTTTCAAAACTAGTCAATTTCTTTATTTTGTGTATAAACAAACATGGTAATTTACTTTGAGAGAACAACGATAAAAAGGAGCAGTGTTATTTCATCCAATTTATCTACTTTAGTTTTTTTGTTTTACTTTTTATTTGTTATTCCGCTCCACTCGTTTAATTACCTTATCATTTGTTTAGAGTAGTTCAGATCGAGTTCTGTTTTGATTATTTGATAAAAGTTCTTTGTCACGTAATATATGGTCTTTCCGTTAGGGCTATGAGTAAAACTACCTTTAGAGGTATCATGGGGATGTTCATTGTTTATGTAAAGATACAAATACAGGTACCTTGATAAATATAGGTCGTACTATACATCGATATAAATATGTAAGCCTATTTATAACTTATCTTATTTCTTTATCAAAAGTTGACCAAATGATATTGTCTACTTGCTGATGAAGAAATATTAACATGTGATATTAATGTTGCATGTTGCAACTTATGATTACCAGTTTTGTTTATTTCAGAATACTTTTACGTTGCAGTAACACATTTACTAAGTTTTTCAAAAAGGAACTTTATACCGAAGTTATAAACAATTTTCTGACTTGTGATTATGCGTAATTTGTACTTAACTTTATTTGCATTTTCAATATATTTTGTAGACACTTTTATTCGACAAGATTTGAATTTCAAATATGTTGAATTTTTTATTACAAAATAATCTCATGTCAAACATTCCTTATATAATAATTAAATCAAAGCAAGAATACAGAATTCCTATAAACCTTAAATGTATAAACTGTACTGGATCTCTAGTATATGGCTGCTAAGTCTCAGTTACTTGATAGTAAAATTGATTGTTCAATGCTTGTTACATGATGGTATAAACTAGTTGTTCAATGTCTGTTACATGATGGCATAAAACTAGTTGTTCAATGCCTGTTACATGATAATATAAAACTAGTTATTTAATGTCTGTTACATGATGGTATAAAACTAGTGGTTCAGTGTCTGTTACATGATGGTATAAAACTAGTTGTTCAATGTCTGTTACATGATGGTATAAAACTAGTTGTTCAATGTCTGTTACAGTATGGTATAAAACTAGTTGTTCAATGTCTGTTACTTGATGGTATAAAACTAGTGGTTCAGTGTCTATTACTTGATGGTATAAAACTAGTTGTTTAATGTCTGTTACATGATGGTATAAAACTAGTGGCTCAATGTCTGTTACATGAGGGTATAAAACTAGTTGTTCAATGCCTGTTACATGATGGTATAAAACTAGTTGTTTAATGTCTGTTACATGATGGTATAAAATTAGTTGTTCATTCAATGTCAGTTACATGATGGTATAACCTAGTTGTTCAATGTCTGTTACATGATGGTATAAAATTAGTGGTTCAATGTCTGTTACATGATGGCATAAAACAAGTTGTTCAATGTCTGTTACATGATGGTATAAAACTAGTGGTTCAATGTCTGTTGCATCATAGCATAAAACTAGTTGTTCAATGTCTGTTACATGACAGTAAAAGGTTGTTGTTCAATGTCTGTACATGACAGTAAAAGGTTGTTGTTTAATATCAGTTACTTATTGGGTAAAAGGCTGGTTTTAATGCTATTTATTTGATGATAAAAAGCTGATTCTTTACGGTTAGTTACTTGATGAGGAAACGCTGTTGTTTAATGTCAGTTACTTGATGAATAAATTCGGATTTTTTAATATCAATTAATCGATGGTAAACATAATGTCAGTTACTTAACAGTTAAGATGTTGACTATCTAATGAAAATTGCATTAAGATGAAAATAGTGAAAGCGTTAAAATACACCTGTTTGACATTTGAGCCCTGACGTCACGTCCGGCGGTGGTAGCCATCTTGAAAGTACTCAATTAGGTGCAGTTATTATGTTGATGGAAAAATAATTTCCAATTGATTCGAATCAGAGAAAATCCCTCTTTGACTATCGGAAGAATTGATTTTAAGGCCATACAGTCACGTCGAGGCATCGTCTTCTGGGAAGGTTTGTATTTGTTACGTCAGCTCGAAATCTAGGAATATTTTAGGTGGATTTTATCACCAAGATCCAGAGGATAAACAAACTGATCACACTAAGATTGTGTCACTTATTTAATTATAACTAGGGACCCTGGTTTTAAAGTTTACAGGGCTTTTACCAACACCAGGGAACTATAGAATCACAAACACGCACATTGAGTTCTTCATATGTATTGTATATTTTCTGTAAAGTTGGTTCTATACATAAGGAAAGACAATATTTTGAACATTTTATAATTCTTTAATTAATTTTATATTATTTCTACCGAGTAATTTTTTATTTTATTTTACAGTGAAGATCTACATAATGAAGGGCAGGGCTGTAATAACTGTACTAATGAAGTGGAGGTATGGAGAGAACGTAATGTCATGATACAATACTGACGTATTATGTTTCAAAGCAAGGGCGTTGAATAGAAGAGGACGACGCAAACAATACCGAATAAAAGACTCAATCCATAAAAATCAAAGTACTCACAATGATCTCGATTAGTCCATAATACTTCCCACTGAGACACCCAGTGATCGTGAGGATATATTATTAATACACACACACACACGAAATGATAAAGAAAGTGTATATTTACATTTATCAGCGGAATTCTCCCCCAGGGACTTTCGAGCCGTGTAAGGATGGTGTCACAGAGTTTCCAAGAGACCAATAAAAAAAATGGCCGATATGAAACCAGAATATACAGTGACATTTATAACTTTAATTAATGCTTGTTTAAGATAAAATTCGAAGCGAGCGTCACCGCGGTGAATTGGTTCACGTGATTAATGGTTCATGACGGATCTTGGATTAAATATAATGCACTATAATATTAGACTGAGGGGCTCTCCCCCAAGGATTTGGATGATGTTGACGCAACAGTTCGCATGATTACATTATTAGTGTGTGAAATAAACGGATTTCTCTCGATGTTCTCGCTTAAGGCTTCGAGGTTGACTAAACCAAGCACCAAGTTGTTTACCTCATCATAAAAGTATATTATCAAAACCAAAACCATTGGTTCCTCGAAGGATTGAGAAGGATTTAACAACGCATTGAATAACATGGTATTTTGCTACCTATTGACGGCAAAGAAGGATTGAACAACGCATTGAATAACACTACACTGAACGGTAAAACTATTATTCTGAGGCAGTAATTGTAAAGTACTTTAATTTCATTCAAAATAGCCCTCTCCCCTCTTCAGTGGTACATCGGTAAGTCTAAAGATTTAAAACGCTAAAAACGGGTTTCGACAAACTTTATGGGCATAATACAAATAGCCCATGGTCAGATTTATGCTTATGTAATGTAATTCTACATATAACATACAAAATGTCTAAACAGTATAACATATACAATATGCAGTGAAAGCATTATACAGGGGACATATAAACAAGAAACTCTCTTCATCAACGATCAACAGAAAGACGATTCCAGACATGATGATGAGTAAAACCTAACTTGATCTACTTTATTTGTTCTCACTCAACTGTAATGCTGCTCTATCGTGGTGTTAACTTTAACTCTTGACAAGCTTCCTTACT
This sequence comes from Limulus polyphemus, assembly GCF_000517525.1. Taxonomy (NCBI): domain Eukaryota; kingdom Metazoa; phylum Arthropoda; class Merostomata; order Xiphosura; family Limulidae; genus Limulus; species Limulus polyphemus. Next base: position 16,051 of record NW_013670548.1, on the reverse strand, counting down.
ATGAAGTGTTTTTCTGTCGTGGTGTTAACTCTTGACAAGCCTCAACACAGAGAAGTGTTGCTCTATCGTGGTGTTAACTTTAACTCTTGACAAGCTTCCTTACTATGAAGTGTTGCTCTGTCGTGGTGTTAACTCTTGACAAGCCTCAACACAGAGAAGTGTTGCTCTATCGTGGTGTTAACTCTTGACAAGCCTCAACACAGAGAAGTGTTGCTCTATCGTGGTTTTAACTATTCACAAGCCTCAATACAGAGAAATGATGCTCTATCGTGGTGTTAACTCTTGACAAACCTCAATACAGAGAAATGTTACTCTATCGTGGTGTTAACTCTTGACAAACCTCAAGACAGAGAAATGTTGCTCTATAGTGGTGTTAACTCTTGACAAACCTTAATACAGAGAAATGCTGCTCTATCGTGGTGTTAACCCTTGACAAGCCTCAATACAGGGAAAGGCTGCTCTATCGTGGTGTTAACCCTTGACAAACTTCAATACAGAGAAATGCTGCTCTATCGTGATGTTAACCTTTGACAAACCTCAATACAGGGAAAGGCTGCTCTATCGTGGTGTTAACCCTTGACAAACCTCAATACAGAGAAATGCTACTCTATCGTGATGTTAACCTTTGACAAACCTCAATACAGGGAAAGGCTGCTCTATCGTGGTGTTAACCCTTGACAAGCCTCAACACAGGGAAGTACTCGCAAGGATAAGACGTGACTGTTAGATTCATAATCAAACAATAACGTGGGCTAGACGACATATACGAAATATGGATTTTCTCTGCATTTGGTGACTAAACAGTCAATAGATATCAAGAAAAGCAATATGATGGCAGAAAACCGAATTCTTAGACCACCAAATCCATAAACGAATGAGATTCGGTAACGATATTTGCTAGTTAATATCTGCTGGATCTATTCTACGGGAGACCTTCCTAATGCTAAGTTCTGAGTAAGTAACCTCAATATCGTCTATTGTCCTTTCACCTGTCACAAAATGCTGGTCAAATGTTTATTCATCTCTCAGTCTTTGAAACTCTGAAACTAGCCCTTCAACTATTATAATGTTCATATCCTCATTTTACATATATTTGGATATTACATAACATAATTTCAAAAAATTCACTCATAGTGACAAATCAGGGAGAGACATGATTCAAAGTCTACAGCTTTCAAAGGAGATGAAGCTTCACAAGTAAAATTACCAGATGGCAGCACAAAAATTATTGTTATTGCGTAATTCCAGTATTTATAACCCTATTCACAATGCGAACAAACTACAAATATCTATCAATAATACGAATTGTGTCACATTATTATTATTATTAATATTAATATTTTTGGTATTATTATTAGTAGTAGTAGTATACAAAAAATATGTATGTATGTATATGTACATATAAGGTATTGGGCATATTATATAGCACAAAATGAACAATCTTTATTAAAATCACAAACAACGTGTGTGTACTTGCTGTTACTAAGCCCAGGACGGTAGCTTCTACTGGATGCTGTATTTCAACTTATCAGATCGAAACGATATAACAGTTTTTATATTTATCAATTCTTTCGTCGCATGAAACGTCGTACTTACCTAGAGCGACTAGCGCTATGCACACGAATAGTAATTTTCATTCAAATGCAGGCGAGGGTGTAACCTCAAAATACCGCCTACTTTACCATTGAAGGACACTGCTGACGATATTCTTGCACAACGTGCAACATTACACTAATATTCTTCATGGACAGAACAGGTACTATCTCCAGATTATGGCAAAGAAGCTGAGGCATTTACACCGAAATATGCTTGACGACGTGTTATGTGAAACCTGCATGTATACATAATACATGATAAATTCTGAATAACGCTACATCAAAATCAGAAACTAGAAATTCATGGTATATTTATATAGCACACAATTTAAACATTTCGAGTACCATTTAAAGATACGAACATCTTCAAACCTGTGTTTTTATGTAAGATGTGATATAAATGTACTGCAAAAAGTCCAATCGATATGAAATATTACTTTTTAAACTTTGAATGCCCATTTGTGTTAAACTAGGTCATGATCTACCCAAGTTACAATATGGTGAATGTCTAAATAGGTCATGATCTACTGTAGTTACAATATGGCAAATGTCTAACTAGGTCATGGTCTACCCAAGTTACAATATGGTTAATGTCTAGCTAGGTAATGATCTACCCAAGTTACAATATGGTGAATGTCTAACTAGGTCATGATCTACCCAAGTTACAATATGGTGAATGTCTAAATAGGTCATGATCTACTGTAGTTACAATATGGCAAATGTCTAACTAGGCCATGGTCTACCCAAGTTACAATATGGTTAATGTCTAGCTAGGTAATGATCTACCCAAGTTACAATATGGTGAATGTCTAAGTAAGTCATGATCTACCCAAGTTACAATATGGTGAATGTCTAACTAGGTCATGATCTACCCAAGTTACAATATGGTTACTGTCTAACTAGGTCATGATCTACCCAAGTTACAATATGGTTAATGTCTAACTAGGTCATGATCTACCCAAGTTACAATATGGTGAATGTCTTCACTGCGATAAAGCGCGAATCTACTTAATGATCCAAGCTTTTCTTTTCTGCCTTAAGGCAGTGGTAATTTCGAGTTACCACCATGTTGAGAAACATGATACAATCTTTTATTCAGTTTGTCCAATGTTTTGTTTTCACTGACTGCATTGTGCTAGTTCCTTTAAATTACGATTGTTGTTTAATGATCCTTTAAGAGACCATGTGTTATTTCCTATAAATAATAATGCTGTGGCGTATTTCTTTGATGCATTGGTATGTTATAAATATGAAATGGGTGATTGAGGAAAAAAAAACAAACCTGTTTTCACATATATTTATGTATGGATATTCAAAGGTACCATAAGTAAAAAAAGATGGTCTGCGGAACGCCGCATAGAAAATCATGAAAATTGCAATATCTCTGTCAGTTTTTGTGATACCTTAACAACAGTGGTCTAAAATGAAGCTCATATAATGCCTTTTAATACTGTGTGACACAATTTATATTATTTGTATGATTAATCTGGCATTGGTCTGAAATATGCCATTTCTGGATATGAGTTTTGTGAATTTATACCATAATACTATATAATCTTTCATCGTTTCAGGTTCTATTTGGTAGAACAAGACACAACTATACTTTTCTGATGTATTAGTATATCCTAAGACCAAACAAATAGTTGTAAAATAATTAAACCGTTTTGACATGTTATTAAACACGGATAGCTACAGATACCCATGTTATTAAACACGGATAGCTACAGATACCCATGTTATGAAACACGGATAGCTACAGATACCCATGTTATTAAACACGGATAGTTACAGATACCCATGTTATTAAACACGGATAGTTACAGATACCCATGTTATTAAACACGGATAGCTACAGATACCCATGTTATTAAACACGGATAGCTACTTTGTCGGTGTTTTTCATACATATGATACAGTTTCTACCATCAAACAAACGGACTTTTTTATCTGGTGGTTCTGAAACCATCTTTCACCTGTGTATGTAAATTCCTGGTCAACCTATCTGAAATGCCTAGATTAAGATTCATGTTAAGATAATTTGATCAAGCAGCAAGTAAGATGAAAGATAAAACATGCAAAAAAGCCACTAAAATGAAAAGACTGGTAATTAATCAGTACATATAAATTCACTTGGTATTGTCCTAATACATACACAGAAGTAGTTTTAATGAGTGAGATATTAAACATACAATCATTTCTTCCAAACATTGAAAAATTTATCATATCACCACAATACATATGATTTATTTTGTCCTATAAAAAGCCAGTCTTCTTTAAACCTTGGTATAAATATATGTTAAATATGTATTTAAAACACTAATAATAAACCTTGTATGAGTTGACATGAAATGTTGGTCAGTTAGATATTGTTATATAACAAAGGCCTTACTTCAAACTTCGCATTTTGTTACGATATCACAAAAACTGATGAAGTTATTGCAGATTTAGTGACTTCGGACACAACTTTTTGTGTTAAATTTTTGACAAAGATGCCTGTAAATATCCATGTTTAATCACAAGGGTACCTGTAGATATCCATATATAATAACATGTCAAAACGGTATAATTATTTTACAACTATTTTTTTTTTTGTACTTAGGAGATAATAATACATCATAAAAATATAGTTGTGTCTTATACACTACTGGCACTTGTGTATCAAAATATAGTTGTGTCTTATACACTACTGGCACTTGTGTATAAAAATATAGTTGTGTCTTATACACTACTGGCACTTGTGTATAAAATTTTCAATTATAATAAATAATTAAAAACAACGTTTTGTATTTACACAATAAAGACTTTATTGAAGCCGTACGGCTTCCACTTTAAAATAGAAATATCACTCTACACGTGCATGTTTCGACGTGATCTACGTTATCCTCTGGAGTAACTTACAAGACTATTTTATACTCTGCCTTGTCGCATTATTTCATTGTTATTTGCATATTTCCTTGGTGTAATAAAAAATATATATAATATATCTAGCCATATATCAACGTATTGACTTGCTGGTCCTTCGTCTGTATTTAATACTTGTTTTTGTTGTTTATATTTCATTATTTCTAATGTTTCTCTAATATTTAATGATATAAAACTTCGAGGCTGAGCTAAAACTAAAGTTTTTTCCCATAATATTGTTTGTTGGGTAGTGTTTACATGTTCGACTATATCTGACATTTCTATTTTATTATTTCTTTGAAATGCAAGAGATATAGCATCAATCCGAAATAAAATACAACACGAACGGAAAGAAAATCGACCACTGTTTACATAAGATTAAGCAACAGATATTGAGGATTACGAAAGAAGTTTCATAGCACACCTAGAAAGTGTATCAATTGCATTTGGCGGTAGCAAAAGAAAATGGACAAAACTGGTTAGAATGTGAACATTTCTATTGGATTCGTACGAAGAAAGACATTGATAAATATAAGATCAAATTAGATCATAAACTTAATAAGTTAATGGAAAAAGAAAAAGGAAATCAAAGTAAGTTAAGAACATTACCAGAAAAATATAAGAATGTTTTAGAGAATCCTAAAATAGTTAATAATTCGAATGAAACGTTAAATACCAAACAACAGGAAGTGTTAAAAAAGGTTTAGGTTTTGCATGTAGGTTAACGAATTATAATAAGGAAGAAATTATAACAAATACTGAAACTAAGTTAAGTAAAGTAAGAAGTCCTAATGACGTATAGGCTCCTAGAATAGAATGTCATAATATTATTAAAAAATTCAAACCGAACTATAATAAACGAAATGTTGTCAATAAAATAAAATAGTAATATAATCGTGTGTAAAGCAGATAAAGGGGAACAAACCGTAATACTTAACAAAAGTGATTATGACAAGAAGACGTATTGAAAGAAAGTACATACGAAAAGCTTACGAATAACCCAATAAACAAATATCATGAAAACGTAAAAACTAGTGTTAAGAATAGCCAGATTTTTTTAAGTAGATTTATTGCACCAAGATTTTACGTATTACCAAAAATACATAAAAACAATAACAGTTTTAGGCCCATAGTATCAAATATAGGTTCATTATCTTATGAAATAGCCAATTTTATAAAACTAAAATATTCTTTTTTGAGAAATAAGAACAAATATACAGTCAAAAATTCTATTGAATTTGTAGAGAAGATTTAAAACCTAAAATTAGAAAAGTCAGACTTATTGGTATCATTTGATGTAATATCGTTGTTTACTAAAACACCAGTAGATGACGCAATTAGATATTTTGAGAATAAATTAATAGAAAATAGAGCAACAATAATCGAAATTATAGATATATTGTAATTAAAAAGAGTGTGTGTAGATAATCCATTATTCCAAGTTAATCAAATTTATTATAAACAGAACGAGGGTTTATCTATGTGATCCCCCTTGTCCTCGTTGTTATGTTACCTTTACATGGATTGTTTGGAAAATGAAACTATAAATAACGCTAAATTTAAGCCAGAAGTTTGGATAAGATATGTAGATGACACATTAGTGGTATGGCGACAGCAAACTACAAGAATTTTTTAGTTGTTTAAATAGTAAAGAACCAGTAATTCATATCACGTGTGAAATTGAAAAAATAATAACATTGATTTCTTAGACGTATTAGTTAGGAAAGAATCAGAAAGTAACTTAGAAACATCAGTTTATAGAAAACCTTTTGCTTTTGTTATGCCACCACACAAAGAATCATGTCATATAAAAAACCGAAAAATGTTAGCATTCTATACATATGTTTATAGAGCTTTAAAATATGTTCAAGACAGGAAGATTTAAATAACGAATTGTTATTAATTAATCATATAGCTATTGATAGAGGATTTGATCCAAATATAGTAGACAAAGCATTTACGAAATCTAACAAAAAGGCAAATTCAGTTAAGAATACCACATTAAAATCTGTTTATGAAAAAAAAAGGAACTAAGTTTACCTTACGTTCCAGGTTTAACAAGTCAATTATATAAAGTATTTAAAAGTATCATAATTTTTAACCTATCTTCAAACCAAGACAAAATAGAATTAACAGGTAAAACGAGTATATACAAGATAGAATGTGAATGTGGTAGTGTTTATATTGGTCAAACTAAAATAAATTTAGAATATAGATTGCAAGAACACAAAAGTTACATAAAAAATAATAAAATAGAAATTTCAGCTCTAGCCGAACATGTAAAAACTACCCAACATACAATATTATTGGAAAATAACTTTAGTTTTAGCTCAGCCTCGAAGTTTTATATCATTAAATATTAGAGAAACATTAGAAATAATGAAATATAAAAAAAACAAAAGCAAGTATTAAACAGAGACGAAGAACCAGCGGGTCAATACATTAACATATGATGAGATGTATTATTATTTTTATTGTTATTACACTAAGGAAATATGCAAATAACAATGAAGTAATGCGACGAGGGGAAAGTATAAAATATCTTGTAAGTTACTCCTGAGGATGACGTAGATCACGTCGAAACAAGTACGTGTAGAGTGATATTTCTATTTTAAAGTGGAAGCCGTACAGCTTCAATAAAGTTTTTATTTTGTAAATACAAAACATTGTTTTAAATTATTTATTATAATAAAAAAGTTGTGTCTTGTTCTACGAAAGAGAACCTCAAACGATAAAATATTATAAATAGTGTTAGGGTATAAATTAAAAAACTCATATCCAGAAATGGAATGTTTCAGAACAATGCCAGATTAATCATAAAAATAATATAAATTGTGTCACACAGTATTGAAGGCCATTATATAAGCTTTATTTTGGTACCACTGTTGTTAAGATATTACAAAAACTGACAGAGTAATTACAATTTTTATGATTTTCGATGTGGCTTTCAACAGCACGTCTTTTCACCTAGGGTACCTATGAATATCTATACACAAATACATATGAAAACGGGTTATTTTTTTAACAACCATCCACTTCATACTTCTAATATACCAGTGCATTAAAAATATTGTTGTGTTTTGTTCTACCATGGGGAGAGATACCTCCAATTTCTAAGCCTTTTTTGAGATAAGCCACAGCACTATAAAAGCAGCTTATAGACTATTCCAAATAAATGATTTTGTCATTTTGTTTCTACTACATGTGTACATCACCATTAAATATAAGTAATGTAGAAAGCACTGCACATTATTTACTTTCGGAGTCATATCTTTTACATATTTCTGTGATGTGGTGTAATGTCCAGACAAAGTAGGACAGTCACCAATTCATGCTTTTTGTCAAACGAAATACCATTCTTTTCAAAAAGTTTCTACAGTTTATTGAACATGCGTGTATATTTTAGTGTTACAGCACATTTCCTTAGTTAGGAAAGATTCAGTTACTTCTCCATTTTGTACTGAACATCAAAATAAAAATGGTGGTCTTGTATGCTGTTGTGTTAGACAAAATGGTGGTCTTGTTTGCTGTTGTATTAGACAAAATGGTGGTCTTGTTTGCTGTTGTGTTAGACAAAATGGAGGTCTTGTTTGCTGTTGTGTTAGACAAAATGGTGGTCTTGTTTGCTGTTGTGTTAGACAAAGTGGTGGTCTTGTTTGCTGTTGTGTTAGACAAAGTGGTGGTCTTGTTTGCTGTAGTGTTAGACAGGTGAAAAAGTATTTCAGTATCACTTACAACTGCTCCACGAACACTCACAGCGCTGGCACGAATCATTTCTTACTGAAACCAAGGTTATTGTAGCTGTGCAGTCAGATCTGAAGTTGTGTATGAAATTGAAATGGCTTGAGAAATATCCACAATGTCCATTGAAATTTTCAAATTACGTCCAGAAATTTCAATGTAAATGGGAGAGGAGGTGGTGTATAGCCCAACACCACTTCTTCAACATCTAACTCGATCCTACGATTGAAGTGCTGGGCTTGTGTATTGAGTAGAATATTCCTTATACATGCAACGTCATGGCACAACATATTTTAGAAGTATGAGTATTTAGAACTTTTAATATAACCTAACAACGTCTCAAGGTACTTCTAGACAAGGTCATTTAAGTATCATTCATATGAAAATCAACATTCAAGATCTGGTAAGTTACTCTTGTCCTTTACTTTGACAAATATCTGTTAGCCATGTCTACTAGTTCGCTAAAACCACAACATATTTGTCTTCAGTTTTTATCTGTTTATGTTCTCTTTTTTTTTTCAATCCCAGGTGGTTTGGGCGCTTGTCTCGCAATCTGAGGATCGTGGGTTCGAATCCCCGTCCCACCAAATATGTTCGCCCTTTCAACCGTGGGGGCGTTATAATGTGACGGTCAATCCCAATATTAGTTGGTAAAAGAGTAGCCCAAAGTTGGTGGTCGGTGGTGATGACTAGCTGTCATTCCTCTAGTCTTGCACTGTTATATTAGGGACAGCTAGCGCAGATAGCTCTCGTGTAGCTTTACACGAAATTCAAAACAATCCCTACACTACCTGCCCTCGAATTTTCGAAAGTATCATTTGTTTAATATACACTAACTAAAATCTCTGGTTCTAGGTCGGAAATATTCTTTGATGTTTGTACCTTTTCACATATCACCCAATAATTCGCCACCAGATGGCACCACTTGTTTACCCACGTGTTCTCCTGCTTGTTTTTAAAAAAGGCAAAGCTTTGCAGACGAAGATCCAAAACACCATTACCCCTCTGTGACCGCCTATTTCCTAAAACTGGTAACCAATAACCATACTTGTTGAGTGAAAACCCTGTGTGAAATTGGGTACAAGTACTGAGCTGAAGCTTCCAGTCTTGAGCGTGTTTTATAGTGACATCTATCTCAGGTAAAATGGGTACGTAAAATGGTGTTATATAGGTTTGTGGTTCTAAACAACTCGTGTATGATTGCATCACTTAAATCAAGGGCAAGAGGGTTACTGCAACATATCCAGCAATAGAAGTTTGAATAATGATGCAATAGACATAGATTATATAGTCCACTAGGTAAATGACCTGAGTATACAGATCGAACTTTTGAGAAAGAATTACAACTTGAACTCGAGATGATATGTAATTAGATGTTTTATGTATTTATTATTATTATTATTGTTTTTGTCATTGTTAAGTTTATTTTTGGCTCCCTCTATGATCATAATTCGAACTGAAATAAACTGGTTAATTCTAGATGCTAACTCCTCTACAATGGTATAGAATTGACCAGCTAATTTTATATTAAGTTAAATACTCTCGTTAAGCGCTATTTCAATACTTCGATCATATAAGTGGGGAACATACAAACAATTTACTGGACTATTGATTTAAACCTTCAGAAAGATTTCTTGTGCTGATCGAAAGATTTAAATGTCGTGTTCAGGATACAAGCCTCACTTGAACTACACGAGAAAAACAAACAAAATTGGTATGTGATATGTTAAACTGCAAAACACGCAACACGAAATTGATAGCAGACTTAACCGAGTCGTTACTGGCTGTATTTGTAGTATCAATTTAAGAAAGACTGAAACACTCTCGATGACGTCACTCTTCGCGTAGTCTACTAGCGAGCTAACAGAGTCGTTAACTTGCAAAGTAATTAGAGAAACGATGTGGTTCGTGCCACTGAGGGGCGAAACGATGGGGAATATTAGATAATCCTCAACTATTTTCCGCTGATTCTAGTCAGACATGAAGCGATTAGCGAAATCTAAACACATAACTCAAAGCCTGTGACTAATGAACTATACAGGGAGACGTTAGATATAATAACAACGTGGTTTTTTTATTATTAATTTTAATCTAACTAATCAGATGTGTGACACGTTAAATCAACACTATACACACACATGTGTATATATATGTATACAATTTTTCAAATAAACTGTATTACATCAATAGCATACAGGTGATCACTCAGCACAATATAGCCCTGACGAAATTGTAATATAACCTACAATTTATTTATCGTACATGTAGATGTACGCGACAACAAATTTCTAATATAACAATGTAAAATTATACCATTTCTACAAAAGGTATCATTTTGAAGTAAAAATGTCTACGGTTTTAGCTCCCTAAAGCATTGAGGATATTCCGTCTATCAGACACAATCAAAACAACAGATGCAAAGTTAGTCAGCATGCAACTGAATAAAGGGGATTAGGATCTTGGTGCTAGAACCCACAGCGTTCCAGATCCCACTGTCACTCACCGTCTATAGCCGGTTGTGGGTATGATAGTTATCCGTAGAAAAAAAAACAACAACAACATAGAAATAAAAATAAGATATTAAACCACCCTTGATTTCTATCATAGATTATCCAACCTTCTCCCTAGTATATTTACACCGATATTAAATACGAAATATACGAATAGACGGAAAATCCCCAATGCTTTTGAGAGCTATAACCACAGATATTTTCACTTTAGAATGATACCTTTTGTACTTTTATACTTTCTAGAAGAGATGACTTGCGCTTTTAAAGTTTGAAAAGTCCGTCCATTTATCGTCAGCAAAGTAACAAACTAAAGTTAGATCAACTTCTGTCAAATGAGACACATCTAAAGGCAGCTATGTAATACATGTTAAATATATAACGTAGGCCTTTCAAAAGAAAGATGAGTGATATTTTGGTCATCTTTTAACCCAGTGATAAAATAGGTCTTTGAAAACAAAGATGTATGATATTTTGGTCATCTTTTAACCCAGCGATAAAATAGATCTTTTAAAACAAACATGAATGATGTTTCAGTCATCTTTTAACCCAGCGATAAAATAGGTATTTTAAAACAATGATGAATGATGCTTCGGTCATCTTTTAACCCAGCGATAAAATAGGTATTTTAAAACAAAGATGAATGGTGTTTCGGTCATCTTTTAACCCAGCGATAAAATAGGTATTTTAAAACAAAGATGAATGATATTTCGGTCATCTTTTAACAGAGCGATGAAACGGTCTTTTAAAACAAACATGAATGATGTTTCGGTCATCTTTTAACCCAGCGATAAAATAGGTATTTTAAAACAAACATGAATGATGTTTCGGTCATCTTTTAACCCAGCGATAAAATAGGTATTTTAAAACAAAGATGAATGATATTTCGGTCATCTTTTAACCCAGCGATGAAAGGTAAACCTTGCACCATAGAGGTAAGGATGGAAATATGTCAGACTCTTTACTATAGCAAGGACTTCCCTTCGTGTTACATAGTAGTTTCTCTCTGGTCTACTAAAAACTCTACTGAAGTAGGCCACCACATGTTCGTTTTCGCCCACTTTCTGAGACAACACTCCTCCAATTCCGACATTACTAACATCACAATCCAGTATGTACGGCAGTGAGGGATCTGGAAGCTTTAAAAGTGGAGTGGAGGCCAATTTTTCTTTCAATTTTTGAAAGAATACTGGCAAGAAACTGTCCATTCAAACTTCTGGCCTTTTTTAGTCAAATCATGTAGTGGAGCAGCTATAGTTGCAAAGTCCTTCACAAACTTCCGGTAATAGGTACAAAGTCCCAAGAAACTTCTTAACTCTCCACACATTGTCTGGTGTTGGCCAGTCACGCACTGCTTTCACCTTGTCAGGATTAGTTTGCACACCGTGCTCACTTACAATGTGACCTAAGTAAAGCACCTCTTTCTGGAACAAGTGGCATTTCTTGGGATGGAGTTTGAGGTTTGCTGCTTTCAAATGTTTGAATACGTCCTCTAGCCGGGACATTTCCTCATCAAAAGTTGTTGCAAATAAAATGACATCATCTAGGTACACTAGGGCTATTCTCCATTGTAGGCCTTCCAGTACCTTTTCCATCAGCCTCTCAAATGTTGCTGGAGCATTGGTAAGCCCGAATGGCATCACACGATATTGCCAGAGACCTTGACCATAACTAAATGCAGTCTTAGGTTTATCTGCTTCAGCCATTTTTACTTGATGGAAACCTTACTTTACGTCCAGAGTTGAATACCACCTGGCTCCACTTAAGGCATCAAGAGTATCATCAATTCTTTTTCGATTATACTGTTAAGAGCCCTGATGTCCACACAGCAACGTTGGGTCCCATCCTTCTTCTGAACTAACACGATGGAAGCTGACCAGGGACTATCTGATTTCTCGACTATCCCTTCCTTAATTAGACCATCC
>NW_013670548.1:1802-2674 GCF_000517525.1 Limulus polyphemus | reverse complement strand
GCATAATGTCCTGTCACACCACAGAGTTTCTGTACAGCTTCTGATACTCCTTTGTGATCCAGCACCTTGATGCTCACAAGGGTTTTCTGATTGCTGAGATGCAGAATCTATGACAAAGTTGCACCTTTGGCCATCCAACTTTCCTGTCACATAGACACTGTGTGTGCTTGGCATGTTACACCTAGCTGTTGGGACTTTCATGATGGGGTTGGTGAGTTTCCCTTAACACCAACTACTACTGGTCTCCTTGAAGCTGACTTGTTGATAATATTCTTCTTACACTGGCTCCTCATATGTTCTTACTTTCCACAGTTCCTACAACCTTTCTGGGTAGCAGCCTTTCCTGCCATGGTATCTTACCTGTGTTGAAGTTTCCAGCATTCAGCTCTCTTGTGCCCAGGTTTGTTACAGTGCCAGCAAAGTCCCTCAAACCTCTCTGAAAGCTGACCTTTTCTGGCCTTGAATCCTGATGACTGTACCAACCTTGGTACCTCTATGCTGGACTTAATGTAGGATTCAAATTCAAGAGATCTGGCCATTGCATCCTGCATAGTAGAGGGGTGTGGTTGCTTCACTTGTATCTTCAGTTGTGGACGGTCCAAGGCATCTACAAACTGATCCCTCAGCAAAAACTTGAGGAGATCGGGTGGTGCAGTTGGGTAGGCCTTGTGTGCCATACTTTCCAAGTCCTGTGCCAGCTCTTGCAGACTCTCCCCTTTAGCACGGGCTCTCGTCCTAAACCTAGCCCTATAGACCTCAGACTGATTGTGCATTCCGTACCTGAGTTCTAGAGCCGCTACCAGTGCTCTATAATTGTGCCTGTCGTCTGCTGACAACTGTCCAAGTATTTCCAGCGGTCGTCCCTTCAAGCT
>NW_013670548.1:0-839 GCF_000517525.1 Limulus polyphemus | reverse complement strand
CCCAAAAAATTGTGTCGTCCATAAAGTGCAAATTTTATTTTAATTTTTTTTAATTTTTTAATAATCACATACTCTCCTTATGGTTTCGGTAATATACAAGGCCCAAAAATAATATTTGTAAATAAACCTAACCAATAAATGAATATTTTTGTTTTTAACTAAGATTTCATGTTTATATATGTACATAAAAACATTTTAATTTTCTTTCATAAATATATTTTTATTTCAAGTATATTTTTATGTTTCATTGCAGCCGTACTTTTGTTTATTTTGCCGCATAAACCGTTGGGTCAGCAGCGTGACCTTTGTACGTTGTCCGTAACTATCTCACCGCTGTTGGGGGTCACTCTGGTTCAGCCCAGCGCGGACGCATTTGAACATTACTATCGATATGATAACAAGAAAGCTTTTCGGTACTTGAATATCATTTCTTTGAACTTTCAAACAAGTTTATTTCAACACATGTCCTTGTATGTTGTTTCACTATACCGAGAAACCTAATTGCCACTACTAATGACAAAACAGGTGGTTTCAATAACACCGCCTAATCCTTGTTACATCCTGCTACAAGAGATTACCAAACGATACAGATACCATAAATTACAAAGAAAGTCAATTCATAGCACTTAAAATATTAGTCTGGTCACATTCCTCTCATTATAGGCAAGATTTATGTTGGAATTTGAAACTTAAGTTCTTCATGTATTAGCCCCCAATTTAGCTTTATTGTTGTCACTTGTACACTGAGTTTTAACACATATATAAAAGAACCGTACAAGAATAAAAATTTCATTTACCAAGATAACCCACGTACAGCAAATCGTGAGTCTTTGCTAAAA
>NW_013670547.1:75558-77800 GCF_000517525.1 Limulus polyphemus | reverse complement strand
AACAATATGTTTACGACAACCATGTTTAGGGTTTAACATTCTGTATTGGTTTAGGGCTTTACATTCTGTATATGTTTATGAAAGGCATGTTTAGGGTTTAAAACGAATACAGAGTTTATTTAATTCACTTAAAATCCTCTCATGTATTACAGAAATCTTCGTTTTAACAGTAAATATTCCCAATCAGCCTTATTTCCGATGTTAAATTAATAACCACTTCTTCCTATTCTGTCTTTCTATCATCGGAGAGAAGTATTTATTGATGTTGAAAGAGGCCTAAAATCGCGTACTGAAGCCTAAGATATAGATTTTTTTCACGTATTGTAGTGTAAGATCTAATTTTTTTTTTCACGTGGTGTAGCCTAAGATATAGATTTTTTCACGTGCTATAGTTTAAGATATAGATTTTTTGTCACGTGCTGTAGCCTAAGATATAGTTATTTGTCACGTGCTGTAGTTTATAAGATATATTTTTTACACGTACTATAGTTTAAGATATAGATTTTTTTTCATGTACTGTAGTTTAAGATATAGATTTTTTTCACGTCCTATAGCCTAAGATATATTTTTTACACGTACTGTAGTTTAAGATATAGATTTTTTTCACGTACTGTAGTTTAAGATATTTTTTTTTAACTTCCAAGGGCCTGGTATGTACATTTTAACTGGGAAAAGCTATATAATATTCTAACCTAAGATCAATCATATTTGAAAATGAGATTTATTCGAACTACAGTTTTTTTTGTACAAAGTTTAATTTTATTCTTTGTTAGATACATATATAATATTTCATCTAAACCGAAAGACATGCTCAAACTTGGGGTAAAAATTGTACATATTTCTTTTATTCAGACCAACCGCCATATAATATTTCAGCTGTTATCCGAGAGTGAAGGTTTGCTAAGCTTAAGTTTTATATCAGTAGATCTGTTTCGTTCACGTACATAGTGTTTTGATTTTGCAATAATTTTTTTCAGATCAATTATAACATAAATTCAAACTAACGATTCTGTTCTTGAATTTATGGAAACGAATAAAACGTTTCGAATAAAGACGAATCTAACGACTTGTAGTTCTGTTTTCTACAAACATTCACCTGCAGCTAAAGAACTCTTGACCGGGGGGGGGGGCAAATATGCCTTTCAATCAACTTAGGAAAGACTATTTCAATCAAGGTCCTCTCGTGCAAGCGTAGCTAGTAGCGGTACATATCTCATCACAGTAGTTGATACGACACGTATCAAGATACAGAAGTTTTACCAACGGTTTGTTACAAAGTTTGACAGTCTTGTCTGTAATTTATTATCTATATTACTAACATTGTCGTATTTAAGTACTTCACACTTTACAGTGCTTTTCAAATTCTCAGGTTTGATCAACTAAATGGCAGCTGGCAAGAGAAGTAAAAATGTTAATATCTGTCTGTCTAATTTGTTGTTGTTAATTTCTTATGTTACTTTGCATGTAATGTTTTTGATAAAAGAAATGAAGACAACATGTTGTACTCAATACTCATCTTCCTTTATTGAATCATTAATTTTTAGCAAAAACCTTTTATAAATTCTGATTTTGTCTATACTGAAAGATTGCCAAATTTCTTCAAGATATATAAATCGTATCGTATCGAACAATGTATCGCTACAATCGTATCGCGACTTCACGATACGAGTATCGTATTGCTGTATCGCTACAACTTTAGCAGCTAGTAACGAACCACGAAAGGGCGTTCGAGAAAGTTATGCTAAACCATATTTATGAGTCTCAGCTTCGTGAAAATAATAGATTCGCTGATCTTGTGAGATTACACGTATAGATCTACACTAAAACACAAACACAATACTAAGTTGTTCTCTTCATTTGTCACATTTTTTTTAAAAGGTAAAAGTGAGCCTACATTCAGGAAAAACAAGTTACGGTGTTCTTATCAAACTTATAGAAGTCTCACCGGAATCCATTAAAGTTAACATCCTTACGGCACTTATAGAAGTATCACCGGAATCCATTAAAGTTAACAACGTTACGGCACTTATAGAAGTCTCACCGGAATCCATTAAAGTTAACATCGTTACGGCACTTATAGAAGTCTCACCAGAATCCATTAAAGTTAACAACGTTACGGCACTTATAGAAGTCTCACCGAAATCCATTAAAGTTAACATCCTTACGGCACTTATAGAAGTCTCACCGGAATCCATTAAAGTTAACAACGTTACGGCACTTATACAAGTCTCACCGGAATCCA
>NW_013670547.1:73768-74642 GCF_000517525.1 Limulus polyphemus | reverse complement strand
TCCTTAATTTTCAATATGCCGCTAAAGCTAAGTAAAACATAAATGTTACTTAATTACCAACATACCGCTAAAACTAAGTAAAGACTAAATGTTCATTAATTATCAACGTACCGCTAAAAACTAAAACTAAAATGTTCCTTAATTATCAACAAACGCTAAAACAAAGTAAAGATAAAATGTTCCTTAATTTTCAACATGCCGCTAAAGCTAAGTAAAACATAAATGTTACTTAATTACCAACATACCGCTAAAACTAAGTAAAAATTAAATGTTACTTAATTACCAACATACCGCTAAAACTAAGCAAAAATTAAATGTCACTTAATTATAAACATACCGCTAAAACTAAGTAAAGCTTAAATGTTCCTTAA
Organism: Limulus polyphemus; assembly: GCF_000517525.1. NCBI lineage: Eukaryota > Metazoa > Arthropoda > Merostomata > Xiphosura > Limulidae > Limulus > Limulus polyphemus. The sequence goes on along the minus strand of NW_013670547.1, from coordinate 74,271 downwards.
TTATCAACATACCGCTAAAACAAAGTAAAAATAAAATGTTTCTTAATTATCAACATACCGCTAAAGCTAAGTAAAACTTAAATGTTCCTTAATTATCAACATACCACTAAAACTAAGTAAAACTAAAATGTTCCCTAATTATCAACAAATCGCTAAAACTAAGTACAACTTAAATGTTTCTTGATTATCAACATACCGCTAAAAACTAAAAACAAACGTTGGAACAAATATAGCACTAAAACTAAGTAAAGACTAAATGTTCCTTAATTATCAACATACTGCTAAAAACTAAATACAAACGTTGGAACAAATATAGCGCTAAAACTAAGTAAAGATTAAATGTTCCTTAATTATCAACATACCGCTAAAAACTAAAAACAAACGTTGGAACAAATATAGCGCTAAAACTAAGTAAAGACTAAATGTTCCTTAATTATTAAAATACTGCTAAAAACTAAATACAAACGTTGGAACAAATATAGCGCTAAAACTAAGTAAAGATT
>NW_013670547.1:59475-72768 GCF_000517525.1 Limulus polyphemus | reverse complement strand
GCACTTATAGAAGTCTCACCGGAATCCATTAAAGTTAACATCGTTACGACACTTATAGAAGTCTCACCGGAATCCATTAAAGTTAATATCGTTACGGCACTTATAGAAGTCTTCACCGGAATCCATTAAAGTTAACATCGTTACGGCACTTATAGAAGTCTCACCGGAATCCATTAAAGTTAACATCGTTACGGCACTTATAGAAGTCTCACCGGAATCCATTAAAGTTAACATCGTTACGGCGTGAGCTATACTCATTTTTTCTGTAATCTAAAGTTATATTTTAAACTCATATTTGAAGACTGTTTAATCTCTTACAATAGGATTTTTTATTGTTTCGATATTCAGGCAAAGGTCGTTAAGGGTTTATCTGATCGCCCTAATCTTGTTACAGACTAGATGAAAGGCAGCTACTCACGTCATCCCTACTAACTCTGGCTATTTTAATGGAATGGAGGGTTTTGACTGTCACTCTCATAACACATTATTAGCCCAAAGTGTGAAATGTGAACCATAAACACACAGATTCACAGTCCGATATGCTTAATACTGCGCTACGCCCGCTCGAGGCTTACGACACTCGAGAAGAATGATTATTTATAGTTATATAAAACATATTATAAGGGGTAGAGGCATTTAAAGCAACAATAAGTGTTAAACATGAATCAAAAAGCTTTTCAGGTGGATCTGTTCGTAGATAATTTTGTTACCAGTTAAACACTGTGCAGTAAGTTAGTATACCGCTACACAAGTGAAGTGATAAATGAAGGAGTTCATTGTTCTGATATCTGGATGGTGCGTCCTGCTTAGCTCGGCGTTTTGTGATCACTGGGCCGTTAGAAGCTTAAATATTGAGAAATTGTTATTGGATAAACTGAAGTCTCCGCTTTAATTAGCTACTAGTCATTCTTTAGAAATCTATCTCAAACTCCCAGCACGACGACCACACCTGCACGAGTTCCAGTAGAAAGACCACCGTCATTCCGACCACTAGGGGGCTTTTCACAGTCAATGGGCCGTAGGATTTGTTCTGAAAGGACGAGATCATCCACTCTTTCAGCTGTTCGAAAGGTAAACTTCCGTAAGTGACATATCAACAGGCAAATCTTAAACTCGTGTGACCTACCAGCAAACCTCGGTTAACGCGGAAAGACTTGGTATTTATCCTATCTTATTTCAGACCGAATCGCACAGTCGGAGGGGGTGAGGGGTTGTGTGAGTGTGTGTATGGAATGTTTGTTTGAGTGTATGAGTTTCCTTTAAGCCGTTTATTTTCTTGTACAGGTTCACAATCGGTGGATTAATCAAGCACATCCTTACAACCTATTTAACGGTAGTCATAATCCAATTTACGTTGCATTGTGAGGCACATACACGGCCATCTTCATAGACTTTGTTCTGTTAGGCCAGCTAAACCAATTCTTGTCCACAACATACCAAAGATCGAAGGTTTAAGCCCTAATTCACTGACCTAGAGTAGGGCAACATCTTTAATTAAAAGGCTGACACTGTGAATACCGAATAAAGCTATGTAGTTTACTACAACTGGAGATTAACATAAGTAACTTGACTTACCTTACTATGATGGTCAGCAAGTGGACAGAAGCAAATTGAGACCAATTGTTCGACTCGGATAGAGGTCACTTAGTGTCGTATCCGGCTGTTATGTTGAGGTCACAAAAAACGTGTCAAGATTGTAATGTCAACAGATAATAATAGCATATTTCTATATTGTTTGTGAGTACCTACCAAAGAAATAATTTAAACAATAAAACTTGGTAAACATGCGCACATTTCTTGATTTAAACAATAAAATTTGGTAAACATGCGCACATTTCTTGATTTAAACAATAAAATTTGGTAAACGTGCACACATTCCTTGATTTAACTCAAAATATGATCTGGTTTCATAATTTTGTTCGACGACAGAAGCAGAGTTTATTTGTTATATTTTTTGTAGCTGGACCTTTTATCACACAACCTAGTTTTTTTTTTGTTTTTTTTTGTTGTTGTTGTTGTTATTCCGAGTGTCAACCATAATAAGTTCTTTTTCCGTTATCAAAGAAAATAATATACGTTGTGTTTCTTGGTATCAAAATAAAGGAAAATTTCTGTTCATTTCTATGTTTCTTTGTGTCACAATGGAGCAAAATTTCTGTTCATTTCTATGTTTCTTTGTGTCACAATGGAGCAAAATTTCTGTTCATTTCTATGTTTCTTTGTGTCACAATGGAGCAAAATTTCTGCTCATTTCTAGGTTTCTTAATGTCGCAATGAAAGAAATTTTATGTCAATTTCTATGTTTCTTAATGTCGCAATGAAAGAAATTTTCTGCTCATTCCTATGTTTCTTGATGTCGCAATGAAAGAAATTTTCTGCTTATTCCCATGTTTCTTGATGTCGCAATGAAAGAATTTTTTGCTCATTCCTATGTTTCTTGACGTCACAATGGAGGGAAAATTTTCACTTTAATTACTAGAAAACCCTACATAAGGAACCCACCTAACAACATATTATTTAACCTCTTACAACTTCTTACTTGATATTTTAAATCTATGTACATCAAGCCAATGGATGCTACCGTACCCTAAGTACCCCTATTTCCCGCGCTCTTCACCTTGTACATCTGTCTCTCACCCCTTCGCTTCCCCACTTTCAGATTCGTAAAGTTTGTACTGCCGTAAAATATGAAGAGTTCAATGACAACTGTGTCCACGTCAATTCTCCCATTTTATTTGAAAACTACAAGGAAATTATGAACGAACTTCAAAATTTCAACATATGTTAAGTTGTCTTTTTTCAAATTATGCATTTTCTTTTTGTTAGTTTATTACTTTCCACCTGAGATTTTTTTTCGAAATTGTTTTATTATTATTATCATTAGTGCAAGGCTACAGTTCACTATTTCCTGACTAGTATCTATATAAATAAACGTCAACATGTCTGTGTATCTCTTCTTCATACGTTTTGCACATTTCTTGATAAATTAGCACCAAACTTGACACAGTGACACAGGATGACTTGGGGGTATTTAGATTATTATTACTGACGTAGTTTTAATGAAAGTGGTGGACTGTTATGTTAGATTGTTATTACTGACGTAGTTTTAATGAAGGTGGTGGACTATTATGTTAGATTATTATTACTGACGTAGTTTTAATGAAGGTGGTGGACTATTATGTTAGATTATTATTACTGACGTAGTTTTAATGAAGGTGGTGGACTATTATGTTACATTATTATTACAGACGTAGCATTAATAAAGGTTGTGGACTATGATGTTAGATTATTATTACTGACGTAGCTTTAATGAAGGTGGTGGATATCATGGTAGATTATTATTACTGACGTAGTTTTAATGAAGGTGGTGGACTATTATGTTAGATTATTATTACTGACGTAGCTTTAATGAAGGGGGTAGACTATTATGTTAGATTATTATTACTGACGTAGTTTTAATGAAGGTGTTGTACTATTATGTTAGATTATTATTACTGACCTAGCTTTAATGAAGGTGGTGGACTATTATGTTAGAGTATTATTAGTGACGTAGCTTTAATGAAGGTTGTGGACTATTATGTTAGATTATTATTACTGACGTAGCTTTAATGAAGGTGGTGGACTATCATGGAAGATTATTATTACTGACGTAGTTTTAATGAAGGTGGTGGACTATCATGGAAGATTATTATTACTGACGTAGCTTTAATGAAGGGGGTAGACTATTATGTTAGATTATTATTACAGACATAGCATTAATAAAGGTTGTGGACTATGATGTTAGATTATTATTACTGACGTAGCTTTAATGAAGGTGGTGGACTATTATGTTTACTGGGAATTACCTAATATTTGTTTTTAGGGTTACCTTTATTAATAGAACCAGTGTCTGGTAGTAGCTCGTTCTATGCAGTTAGGGTTATCACATGAGTAGGGATTTATGTTTATCAGATGAGTAGCGATATGTGTTTGGAAGATGAGTAGGGAGTTGTGTTTGTCAGGTAAGTAGGGATCCGCATTTATCGGATGAGTTGAGATTCATGTTTTTCAGATGTTACATATCTACAAATTCATCCGTCCCAGTTGTGTCGTACGTGTTGTCCTACTACATATATCTATATATATGTACAATCCTGATCATGTAACCACTTCAAGATCAGGAGTACGCAATCAAAATGGTTTTAGACAAAATACGTTGATATAGAATGCCTTTTAATTCGCAACATTGAAGAAGAACTCTAAAACCGGTTCGATTTAATATTAAAGAGAACAAAGTAAGATCTTTGGATAAAGGAAGAATATGAGAACCGATCTTTACTTCTATTGAGGTGAAAACCTTTAATATGTTGTGTGTATATAAGTTTGGACTGTTGAACAAGTGTCTTGTTAGCCATGGCCAGTGGACAGAAACTTAGTGTTATAGGCTCTCTGCTAGAAACTTAACCCGTTAGTTCAGGTGGTAGACCTCGGTTCAGTCCTGCCTCTTAGAACAAACGGACCAATGCCGTCCTATCTCCGATACGACATCTACTTTGGTTTCTCCATCCCCTCCCCACCCCCATAAATTTCGATAAAATAACGATTTTCTGAACTTCAAGTGAGTTTGGGTTTAAAATAATGATTCACTATAAACAGGTTAAATATTCAGAAATGACTTTGGCAGGAGGAGAGAATAATAAACAAAAAAGTCGAAAAGAAAAAACAAAGACGCTAAAGATGTTTCGGAGGACCGTGCCCGAATCATTCTGCTCCATCTCTCCGGGAGAGAAGGAGCCCTTGTGACTTTCAAAACACATGTTGTTCCCCTATATTTGTACAACATACTGGTATGTGTTTGTTTGTGTGTGTATGTGAGTAAGTATGATACATACCGTACGAAACTGAGGATGTTGTAACCACATTCATTTCCTTCGTTCACCATATCAATTCATATTGCTAATACTATCTTCTCGTTCAATATCATGTAGAGATAATAATTTACAAATGAAAAGGTTTAAAACACCTTCGAGTCTAGTCACTACAGCCCAGTTCACACAAGTGGCCAGAATCTAAACATCGTCCTTCACGTCTTGTGTATGAAAGTCACTACAGCCCAGTTCACACAAGTGGCCAGAATCTAAACATCCTTCACGTCCTGTGTATGAAAGTCACTACAGACCAGTTCACACAAGTGGCCAGAATCTAAACATCCTTCACGTCTTGTGTATGAAAGTCACTACAGCCCAGTTCACACAAGTGGTCAGAATCTAAACATCCTTCACGTCTTGTGTATGAAAGTCACTACAGACCAGTTCACACAAGTGGCCAGAATCTAAACATCCTTCACGTCTTGTGTATGAAAGTCACTACAGCCCAGTTCACACAAGTGGCCAGAATCTAAGCATCCTTCACGTCTAGTGTATGAAAGTCACTACAATTGTATCCCTACACACCACTTCACATTGATATCCAGAATCTAAACACCCCTTCACGTCTAGTGTATTGAAAGTCACTACAACTCTACCCCTACACACCACTTCACATTGATATCCAGAATCTAAACACCCCTTCACGTCTTGTGTATGAAAGTCACTACATCTCTACCCCTACACACCACTTCACATTGATATCCAGAATCTAAACACCCCTTCACGTCTAGTGTATGAAAGTCACTACAACTCTACCCCTACACACCACTTCACATTGATATCCAGAATATAAACATCTCTGCTTGAGGCTTCATTACTAATGTTTTTCCAGAGGTTAAGTCAGTCCGGTACGTTGCAGAAGTTCATTTCCCTCCATTTTTATTTTCTACTCTTCTGAATTAATCAGCCATTTTTTCACGTACGTGTCAAAGAGAAGTCGCCATCACTAATAATAATAAACAATAGAGTGTTTAATTTGATCACTTACTCCACTTTGTGTCATGAAATGTTTAATTTACTTAATTCCTTCGGAAGTACAAATTAATTTTCATTAAATGACAGAAAAATGGAAATAGAATTGAACTCAACATGTTACACGCTCTATCACAGCCGTAATAATCTTGCAAAGGTTCTCCTTTCCTCCACTCTACTTTCCCGCGCAAATAAGATCGTACGGGTCGGGACAATAAATCGGTGACATATCCTATTAGGCTAAGCAATTTGGATGGTTTCCTTAACTTTCATTTAGTGTTAAAAGAGAATTAAAAGCTCTGGGATATAATTTAGCAAGATTGGTTACTGCTATCAATATTAAATAATCAAAAACAGTTTATATGAAGGCGATGTGGAGAAACTGAGAAGATTTCTGGTCAGTGACAGTGAATGACACAAATAAAAAACACAGCAAGCACATTTGAGGATTCACATAGATATTTTTATTTCATTTAGAATAAGAAAACTGCATTGAACATTGCAATGTTTTACAACAAACGTTGGAACAAATATAGCGCTAAAACTAAGTAAAGACTAAATGTTCCTTAATTATCAACATACCGCTAAAAACTAAAAACAAACGTTGGAACAAATATAGCGCTAAAACTAAGTAAAGACTAAATGTTCCTTAATTATCAACATACCGCTAAAAACTAAATACAAACGTTGGAACAAATATAGCGCTAAAACTAAGTAAAGACTAAATGTTCATTAATTATCAACGTACCGCTAAAAACTAAAAACAAACATTGGAACAAATATAGCGCTAAAACTAAGTAAAGACTTCTTTACTTAGTTTTAGCGCTATATTTGTTCCAACGTTCGTATTTAGTTTTTAGCGGTATGTTGATAATTAAGGAACATTTTATCTTTACTTTGTTTCAGCGTTTGTTGATAATTAAGGAACATTTTAGTTTTAGTTTTTAGCGGTATGTTGATAATTAAGGAACATTTTTAAATGTTCCTTAATTATCAACATAACGCTAAAAACTAAAACTAAAATGTTCCTTAATTATCAACAAACGCTGAAACAAAGTAAAGCTTAAATGTTCCTTAATTTTCAACATGCCGCTAAAACTAAGTAAAGCTTAAATGTTCCTTAATTATCAACATACCGCTAAAACTAAGTAAAGCTTAAATGTTCCTTAATTTTCAACATACCGATAAAACTAAGTAAAGCTTAAATGTTTCTTAATTATCAACATACTGCTAAAACTAAGTAAAGCTCAAATGTTCCTTAATTATCAACATACCACTAAAACTTAGTAAAGCTTAAATGTTCCTTAATTTTCAACATACCGCTAAAACTAAGTAAAGCTTAAATGTTCCTTAATTATCAACACACGCTAAAACTAAGTAAAGATTAAATGTTCTTTAATTACCCACATACCGTAAAAACTAAATAATGATTAAATGTCACTTAATTACCAACATACCGCTAAAACTAAGTAATGCTTAAATGTTTTTTTAATTTTCAACATACCGCTAAAACTAAGTAAAGTTTAAATGTTCCTTAATTATCAACATACCGCTAAACCTAAGTAAAGTTTAAATGTTCCTTAATTATCAACATACCGCTAAAACTAAGAAAAGCTTAAATGTTCCTTAATTATCAACATACCGCTAAAACTAAGTAAAGCTTAAATGTTCCTTAATTATCAACATACCGCTTAAACAAATAAAGCGAAATGGTGCTCTGCTGTTATGAAACCTCATATATGATTATATGCTAAAAAATTTTAAATATTAACATAACATTTAAAGAAGTATAGATAAACTGAGCCTCAGTTATTAAAATATCGCTTAAACCAATTTAAACTATGCTATGGTATATATATATATATGTAATCAAACTATGTAAACAAGTTAAATTAAACTTTGTCTTAAACATTTTATCGTCCCTAAATAGCTTATCAGATACCTTTCCAGAAAGGTTTACGCCAGTATAAAAGTATTTCTGTGTCTGCACTATTAATATCAAAATATAATTTGTATCCTCATGACGTGATACCGTCTCATAACGCCATACTCGGCACAACTGATAAAAATATTTCTAATTGCTTAGAACGAATTGAAGAAGTATTATTTAGACAAGTTATATTTGGTGCTAATTATTTGTTTACTCAACCTGGACTTGCGATCACTGTTGTCAAAGTTTTCTTTCGCCCAGAAACAGAAGTTAATGTTAATCCACAAAGAAATACTGCATCTATTTCTGATGTTTCGTTATTGTCTTGATAAATAAAAACACTTACTATAGATTAATGTTAATCCACAAATAAATACTGCATCTATTTTTGATGTTTCGTTAATCTCTTAATAAATAAAAACACTTACTATAGGTTAATGTTAATCCACAAAGAAATACTGCATCTATTTCTGATGTTTCGTTAATCTCTTAATAAATAAAAACACTTACTATGGGTTAATGTTAATCCACAAAGAAATACTGCATCTATTTTTGATGTTTCGTTAATCTCTTAATAAATAAAAACACTTACTATAGGTTAATGTTAATCCACAAAGAAATACTGCATCTATTTCTGATGTTTCGTTAATCTCTTAATAAATAAAAACACTTACTATAGGTTAATGTTAATCCACAAAGAAATACTGCATCTATTTCTGATGTTTCATTAATCTCTTAATAAATAAAAACACTTACTATAAGTTAATGTTAATCCACAAAGAAATACTGCATCTATTTCTGTTTCGTTAATCTCTTAATAAATAAAAAACACTAAATATAGATTAATGTTAATCCACAAAAAAATATTGCATCTATTTCTGATGTTTCGTTAATCTCTTAATAAATAAAAACACTTACTTATAGATTAATATTAATCTACAGCGGAATATTGCGATTATTTCAATTCTTCATTTAGTCCATAGACAATTTCCATTAATGCACAACGAAATACTAAACATACTTCATATTTCTGTTTTTCCATGAAAGATATTCCAGACCATCCACCAATCCGCTAACAAATACTTCTCTTACATCTTACACCAAAGAGTTACAGCAGATTTACCATTCATTAACAAAATACTTCTCTTACATCTTACACCAAAGAGTTACAGCAGATTTACTGTTCATTAACAAAATACTTCTCTTACATTTTACACCAAAGAGTTACAGCAGATTTACTGTTCATTAACAAAATACTTCTCTAAGTCAACAAGAAATTTCTATCGTTAGGCCTTTTGTTTGTGATGAAAGTCAGGTGACCTTAGAACAATTCTATATTTAACCTAGATTTATCATTAATGAAATAAAAAGCATTGTTGTTACCGTGGATGTTTCGTTGTTGCAAAAAAACACTGCACTCCAGATGCTCTACTGGCATACAAAGAAATACAGCATTCCAAGTTTTCTCTGTTCATTCCTTAATAATATACCGACAAGTATTACACTTAACTCAAATCTTCAGTTGAGTTACAAATAAATACTCGTTTAATTCAATTTTTTATTAAACATTTTAAATCTGTCTTTCGTCGCAGCACGTATATTTAATCTTCTCACAAGTTGTCGGTCCTTCGAAAACCTGTCATTCGTCATGCTTGATTATTCAATACCCTCCTCTTGTACAGTTGTGCTTAAATAATTAAAGTTGTATTTATTTTTTACGAAACATTGAAGTGATTTTGTTATGTACTTTCATTTTTTATGTGTGTGTGTGTGTGTATGAAAAATTGCATGTGATGTCAATACACAAGAGAAGCCAAATATTTTTACATTTCTACTTCTTACAGTAATTCTATCGTTGTTTCCTTAGTGAAAAGTTACAAAATGGGTTATCTGCACTTTGTCTACCGCGAGGAACTGAAACCCGGATTTTAGCGTTGTTAAGTCTGGTCTGTAAACTTGAAAGGTGAAGTTTGAAACTTGTAACAGCTGATTTTTAATGTGAGGCCTGAACTATCCATTTCATGCGATGTTTTCTCCATTTCTTATACGACTGCAAACATAATTATGTAAAGGCCACGTTTATTTTATAAGCTGTTAATAGTAAGCCTGAAAACTGTATTAGTTCTAATTAAGTCTTTTGATACAATATACACAACATAGTTTCACCCCCAGTATAGTACCTAGAAATATTTATATATAATTCATATTTTATCTTTCAATCGCAAGATTTATAGATTTTGTATACATACCTAAAAATATCTGCTTTTCTTCATTTCAGACAGCAACGACTTCAAATTCACTTAATAGTCAACAAACAAGTTCTATTTTTAGAGTGAATGTGTAATTATTCTGTACAACAGGGATGTACTTGTGATTATGGTGAATTGCTCTTCCTGGAGGAATTTACAGCACACCCCGGAGAATGATTTTATGACAGTGCCTATAAACAACCCTAACGTACCATTTTACCTCTTTCCTCATTAGGCTTAACTGTGGATCTTCGAATTCTCGTCTCTTCCGCGGGACAAACACCTTGGAACCTGGAAGTCGTTATTTATTTCCAGCTAAGGGTGAAGAACCTACTTTCTCCTTGAGAACGAGGTTAGTATGTCGGTGTTAGAGAATACATATGTATATAAAATTAGATCATTAAGACATTTTCATCCAATTGACGTCAAGTTCTAAGTTCAACAAAAATTAACATGGTTTATTTTTTAATCAAAACAACAACTCGTTCTTTTATTTCGTTTACAGCTCATATCTTTCAATATTCGACGTTTAAATGATCCGTTTCTGAAAGTATATGACTTTAGATGGTTAAGTTGTTAATTTGTACACGAGTTTATTGGTCTTTTCGAATAGGCAAAATGTCTTCTTACATCACGTTGTTTTTGATGTGCGCCAAAATTTTAAATATATTATATGTACGTGCGGAAACTGAAAATTAAGCCTAAAAACTCACATCAGCAACAAGAACACTAACAATAATAAAATTAAGTTACATATTACAGTGAGTGGTTATAAGATTTATCTGAATTGGTTCTGAGGTATTTCCAGAAATCGAACCCGCAGAGCGGTAAAGATACGCCGTCTATGCCAGATTCAACCTTAATTCGTGTGTTTAAGCTGTTACAAATGTAAGCTGTTTGGTTGTTTGTTTGTTTGAAGTTAAGCACAAAGCTACACAATGGGATATCTGTGGTCTGCCCACCACGGATATCGAAACCCAGTTTCTAGCGTTGTAAGTCCGCAGACATATCGCTGTGCTACTGGGGGACACAAATGTAAGCAGAAAAATAGTAAATACGCAGATGTGTGTGCTCAAGCCCATGACAGTACCACTTGTCAGTATATACTACATAAAGTGGATGAAAGGGTACACTTATCAAATCACCATTGTGTCCATACGTGACTTCAAATACAGTCTTGGCCAAAATGTTTGCATACTTTTCTGTATTGATCTTTGTAACGAATTTGTTAATATATATTTATTTTAATATCAACGTTTGTTTAGATTGAATTCATATTTAGAAACATATAGTTCTCTCTCTCCGGATCGGGATTTAGGTATTTATGACCTAGGAGGGTCAAGTTCGTGGGGACCTCTTCCTCCTTTTCGGACTGTGTTTTGTCGTCTGTGAATGTTGGTGTTGATACGACATGAGGGTCGGAGTAAACCGCACATGCTCCGACCCCTTTCAGAGAAATGTCCATGTAGGTATCGACAGTTATATTCTGTGTTTTGCATTACTTAAGTCAGTTCATAATACAAATAACACATTTCACTAGTTAGAGGCTAATCAAATTCATTTTACATAAAATACCCTCTTAAATGTATTGTTCTTAGACTCTAACTAGTGTAGGGTTTTGAGGTCTAGCAGTAGGTGGCCTGATTACATCCTTATTTTTAAAATAAATGTTTACAGGTGAGAGGTACTTAGGTCTACTTCCATCATGTATGTAGTAGCGATCAAGTTCACAAAGTAGGTCATTCTTTTGCCATTTTTTCTCAAAGTAATTTAGAGTATTATGCATGAGTCTATCAGCTATTGTTTGTATACTTGCATATCTGTGCATGAATTTTGATGAGGTACTGCGGGGGACTTTGTATGCTGTGGTGATTATTGTGTTTTGTATAGTTTGTAGTTTATTTATGTGTTTTGGAGCTATGTTTATCCATGCTGGGCTGGCGTATTCTATTATGGGACGTATGTATGTTTTGTATATTTTAATAATGTTATCAGGTGATGTTCTCTGGGTTTTGTAGTTTATTTATGTGTTTTGAAACTACGTTTATCCATGCTGGGCTGGCGTATTCTATTATGGGACGTATGTATGTTTTATATATTTTAATAATGTTATCAGGTGATGTTCCCTGGGTTTTGTAGTTTATTTATGTGTTTTGGAACTATGTTTATCCATACCGGACTGGCGTATTCTATTATGGAACGTATATGTATGTTTTGTATATTTTAATAATGTTATCAGGTGATGTTCTCTGGGTTTTGTAGTTTATTTATGTGTTTGAAACTACGTTTATCCATGCTGGGTTGGCGTATTCTATTATGGAACGTATATGTATGTTTTGTATATTTTAATAATGTTATCAGGTGATGTTCCCTGGGTTTTGTAGTTTATTTATGTGTTTCGGAGCTATGTTTATCCATACCGGACTGGCGTATTCTATTATGGAACGTATATGTATGTTTTGTATATTTTAATAATGTTATCAGGTGATGTTCCCTGGGTTTTTCCTGTTACACTTCTTGCATAATTTGTACGTTTCCATATTTTTGTTAATATATTATTTGTATGCTTTACTCACGTCAATTTTGCCGATTTTGAGGTCTGGAGAAGTGTTCCATTCATATATAGTTTAGGTGGATCTTTTTGGTGCTTTGTTAATCTTGAGAAGGTTAGTAATTGGTTTTTCGGGACGTTTATTTTTATTCTATATTTTTTACAGTCTTCTTCTATATTATTTATTACTGGTTGTAGATTTGTTGTTGCTATGGATGGGGTGGGGGCACTTTTCCAGATTGCAACATCTTCCGCGAATTGTGATGCACAACCTTGATTTGGGTCTTTCAGTGGCATATTACTTACATACATGATGAATAGAATAAGGCTAACTCCTCCTCCTTGGGATAACTGCCTCAGAGTAGGTTCCCCGTACATTTATTTTACATGATCTGTTATCCAAGAAGTTAGATAGCCAGCGAATAATCACCCGCGGTAGTTCCAGTTCTGTCATACGGAACCTGAGGCCGTTGTGCAGGCGACAGTGCATTCGTTATCAATTATTGTTTAATTCATTAATTATCAATTATTGTTTCAGTTAGTCTAACCAGGTGATCTGTTGTCTGTCTGGATTTTCTAAAACCATTTTGAGTTTCTGGTAATTTTGAAGTGACTGCTAGGTAACTTGAGAGTCTGTTGCTTATTATTCGTTCTAGAATTTTTCCTATGCAGCTGGTCAGGCTG
>NW_013670547.1:22918-58475 GCF_000517525.1 Limulus polyphemus | reverse complement strand
GTGAGTCGAGCGCCTTATCCACCTGGCCATGCCGGGCCGGGTGGTAGTTGTTTGGTCTATTTGCTGGCTTTCCTTCTTTATGGAACATAAGTACAATCCCTTGCTTCCAAGAAACCGGGATTTATCCAGAGCTTAGTGATAAGTTAAAAAGTGCTGTAAGATGTCCATACAATCTCCGAATGCCTTTTTTGAGGAGGATGGCCTGTATGCCATCTTCGCCTGGTGCCTTGTTTTTGGTGGTTTTAATGGCTTGTTGAACTTCTGTTTCTGTAATTGTTTTTGTTAATAGATGTGTAATTGGGTTTTATATTTCATTTAGTCTGATATTTGTGTTTTTTATGTTAACTGGAAATTTAGGTATGTACATGGTTATGTTTTGTCTGATGTGATTGTTTACTTTGTTGTAAGAATGTTCATTCACATCTGGTTTATTGTGTGTTTTAAATGTGTTTTGTAAGTGTTCTTTGAATACTTGAACTTTTTCTGTGTTTGTGTATGCTGTCTTATTTGGTGTTTCTAGGGGTGGGTAATTGCTATTAGTGTTCCCGTATTGGTGAATCTTTTTCGATGGTTCCAGAATTGTTTTGGGTCAGTTTTATCATTTAGTTGGGAGCAAAAATTGTCCCAGCTATCTTGCTTTAATTGAAGAACTTCGTTACGTATTTTATTTCTTATTGTGTTTATTTGTGTTTTAAGTGTTGGATCTCTGGTTTACATGCATTGTCTGCGTAGTTTTCTTCGTTCTTTTATCATGTCTATGGTTTGTGTGTGATATTTCCATGTTTGTGTTAGTTTTAGTTTGGGTATTGTCTGTTTAGCTGCCGTTTGTAGACACTCGGTGATTGTATGGCAGTATGCATCTATTTCGGATGCTTTCGTGGCTTCGCAAACTTTTGTTGTTGGAAGCATATTGTCTATGATTGTTTTATAATTAGTCCAATTTGCTTTCTTGTAATTAAATTTGTCAGTTTCTATTGATTTATTAGTTTGTGGGGGGTGAGATTGAAAATACACCAGACCGGTAGATGGTCACTATCTATGTCTTGTCCTGCTTGAAATTTTACGAATGTTTGACTCATATTAAACGAACATAGGCATAGATCCAGGATATCGCTGGTGCCATATGCGTCTGATATATGTGTCGGGGTAGCATCATTTAGTAGGACTGTGTTGGTATTGGTTACATAATTAGATAATAATCCCCCATTAGCGTTAGTTGATTTGCAATTAAATATGTTATGCTTACTTGTTTAAATCTCCTGCTATTATTGTATTTTGGTTATGGTTATGTAGGTCACCCAATAACTTAATATTTATGGTTTTGCTCGATGAGCAGTAAATGCATGCTACCGTTACTTTTTTGGTGTTTTCCGTTAGGACATCTATGATAAATGCATGCTACCGTTACTTTTTTGGTGTTTTCCGTTAGGACATCTATGATAAATGCATGCTACCGTTACTTTTTTGGCGTTTTCCGTTAGGACATCTATGATAAATACATGCTACCGTTACTTTTTTGGCGTTTTCCGTTAGGACATTTATGATAAATGCATGCTACCGTTACTTTTTTGGCGTTTTCCGTTAGGACATCTATGATAAATGCGTGCTACCGTTACTTTTTTGGCGTTTTCCGTTAGGAAATCTATGATTATGCATTCATTTGTGGATGTTATTTCCACTTGTGATACAATCAGATTTGACTTATGTAATATGAGAATACCTATGTTGAGGTCATTTCTATTTATTCTATCATTTCTGATGGTAGAGTAACCTTTAATTTTAAATCTATGTACAGTATATAAAAAGTTTCGCTAATTATTAGAATGTCTGGTTTAATGGTATTAGTTATATCTTCAATCTCGTGCTGCTTGGAAGCAAGTGCACCTTGGATGTTGACACGTGCCACCGTGAATTTAATTTGTTAGTGTGTTTGTTATTGTCAGTAGAACTTGTGGGATGTATGTTTCAATTTTATCAAGTATTATTTTCATTAAAGTGTCTATACAGCTACCTGTTATAGATGGATTTGATAGTTCTGTCATGAATTGAGTGGCTATAGTTTTTAACACGTTTATAAATGTCATATAGTTATTGTTTTCGTTTGGTTTTTGTCGTCTTGTGTTATTTTGGTGCTTTCTGGGGCGGCTTCAGCTTGTGTTTCATTGGTATTTTCCCTTTGTTTCGTTAATGTGTTGGTGACAGCAGCGGCGTATGCTATTTTTTGTGCTTGTGGTGTTGGTAATAGTGTTTTTTTCTGTACTGTTTGTGCTGGTTGTGGCTATGCTTGTTTTTGTGTATTTGGGTTTTTAATCTCGTAAATTCTGGATTTTATATTTTTGTATTTTTGGCAGCCCTTATAGTTGGCAGTGTGTTGTTATCCACAGTTCCAACACTTGGGTTCTGGGTGTTGTTTAGGACAATGTGTTAAGTGGTGATCTCCGCATCCAACACATCGTAGGGCTGCCTGAGAAGCCGCTGCTACATGGCCAAATCAGTTTTACGTAACAATACTGGCGCTAACACAAGCATTTACGTATATACATATATTGTTGATTCTTACTCTCGAGAATCCTCTACAACTTTGGAGAATAGGCGGGAGTTTCCCAATACATATTTAACACTATAAGCTATGTATGTTTCTAAATATAAATTTAATCCAAACAAACGTTGATATTAAAATAAATATATAATAACAAATTCGTTACATGTTACTGTCTACATGCATGGAGTAGTTATTGAGTAAATGTCCAAGTACTAACGGAGAAGGTAACATATGATCGTACAAACATGTACGAGTTGTTATTCTGTTTTGTATAAGTTGTTTTGAGCATTTGTTCGTCAAAACACGCATAAACACATGTTTTATATAAAAGGGTGTGCTTTTGATATAATCTTTTTCGAAACAGATCAATGCTTTGCTCAAACAATTTCTCTGTACTTGTTGTGGAGTCATGCTTCGTCAAGTGCCTGTAGTTATAGGGAGTCAAATTGTTCGACTGTCCAGAAATGGTACCAAGTAAACGGACACTGCCAGAATAGTAAAGTACCCCCAGTGTACTGTCTTCAGAATCCTGAAACATAATCGAACTACAGGAAATGTTGTTCCAGGAAAGTCTACTGGCCAGTGAACGCCGAAAAACTACTGCTCGTGATGACCTTGTTTTGATCAGGTTAACACATCAAGGTCGAAAGAAGTCTAGCGACATCTTACGACAGGAATGACATGAACACATTCATTCCAGGGTGTCCGGAGGAATAGGGAATAGAAAATTGACTAAACAAGGTTATTTTGCAAGAAGGGCTATCTGCAAACCGATATTAACCAGAATTCACCGCCGTCACAATATTACTTGTGCAAGACAGCATGTAAACTTACAGTTAGGGCACTGGCAACATGCCATCTTTTCATATGAGTCCTGTTTCCGACTTGTTAAAGCTAATGGTAGGATTAGCACTTGTCATTTGCCTGGAGAACAGATGAGGGAAGCCTGTCTTTCCTACAGGAGATGGTGCCGTATATGTTTGGGCAGCTATTCATCATGATGGAAAAATTACTCTTCATATCCTCCAGGGAAACGTCAATGGCGTCTCCTACAGGCGTCACATGGAGACGATATTTCTACCATATGCTAGGGAAAGGTTTGACAATAACTTTGTGTGCCAGGATGACAGTGCCCACCATACATGTATTGTACATGATTATCTTAACCAGAAGGACGTTACAAGATTGCAATGGCCAGCAAAATCTCCAGATTGCAATCCCATTGAGAACTGTTAAACAGAACTGAGCTGGAAAATTGATAATCACAACCCTAAACCAGCTACTGTAGCTGAGTTGCAGCACCTTCTAGTGATGACAAGTTGGGATGAAATCATGGTGTATTACATTACATCAATAATCTTATTGACAGCATGCCACGTTGCCTTGCAGAGGCTATTATAGTACGAGGAGGACCAACCATGTACTGAATGTTTAATACTACCTGATATAAAATTACAGACTCTATTTATGATAATTTGATGTAATATTTTGTCATTATAAATGATTTGGTAAGGTTTTGTTGTGATAAATGAAATGGTGAATTACACATCTTTCTACAAGTGTCTGATAAAATTGTTTGCTGTTCTAATAAATCGTTCATGGTGTCCATAGAACAAATTACATAAGTAGATGTTTAGTATAACATGTATTTCTCAATTTGATAGTGCTAAGCTCATTTATATTCCATCTTAATAATAATTTCTTATAAAATATACAAATATTTTGTCCAAGACTGTAAATAAGCATAAAAGTATTTTCGTAAAAATAAAGATATAAGTTAGCAATATATGTTGAATAATGAGCTCCATTGGAATTCCCACAACTTGCTTCTTAAAGACAGTGCATTATTAGAAGTTATTAAAGACTACAAAGTGATTTATTCATCTGGAGAAATGAAGTGATAAGTTTATCAACCTGGAGATAACTTTTAATTTTTATCGCCGGTGATTTGTCTTAATAATACACTTGTTTCTTTTTATTTTATTTTTGTAGAAATGCATTTAACAGCTCTTTTCCTACGCAAAATATTCATACACTCAGACGTAAAGGTGTATTCAGATCGGGGATTATCCCCTTCACTTAATGGCATTGCAAAATAAAGGAATATGGATCAACCTGGGGTGTCAGGACTATCCAGCACATCATATCTCAGGTGTGGTAAGTAAAGTTTGAGAATCAAGGGAAACAAAAGTCAGTGTAAAAAGTCATACATGTGTCACCGGAAACAGTATGCAACATAATAAAGAAGGATTTCTGCCTGAAAAAATCGACACAAGTCATGCATACACAAGCTGCTTCCGTGTTTTTATCCATTCAACCGTAACTAACCTCAAGTAGCTGAATAATGAAGTGACTATTCATGCTATTTCATACAAAGACATATTGGTCAAGTTATTAGACACAGCACCTATGAATTTCTGTAGATTATGGAAAAATGCAGTGAATGTGTGTGTTTTGGACATGATAGTCTTATGATGAGGCCTTTTGTGCGGTGTTTCAACAGGTGAGAATTCACCAACACAAAGGACAATGGCAAAAACCATCCATGTGCACCAATTAGTAGCTGTCTGGAAAAGTGACACAAGTTGTTTTCAGAACATATCTCTTCAACTGTCGCATACCTTAAGCAACTGGAAAATGAAATGGTTATTTATGCTATTCCATATGAAGGCATAGCAGTCAATGTGTTTATTGAAGTGTGTATTTTTAAATCCTAAATTAGATGGATCATGGAAAGCATGACTGGAGAGTTGTGTGCTTTGGAGATGACAGCCATACGACGAAGCCTTTTGCAATAGAAACTTACTCTGTAGGGCTACTCTCAAGATGAAAAGTCGTCAGAAATAGTATGACCAGATGAGAAGATACAGTGCCTTGCAAAAATATTCACCCCTGCAAAGTTCCACCTTTTATTGCTATCTGAGCCTTCAATCATGAAACTTTGAAATGGGACTTTGTATTTAGAATATACAGAATGTACTCCAAACTGAGAAAGCTAAATAACGCTGATACTATGTAAGTTAGGTTCTCAAAGAAAATTAGAATATTCTCAATTTCATAAGTATTCACCCTCTTTACTACAGCAACCCCAAATCAGTTCAGGTGTAAAATATTAGTTTGAAAGGTCACAAAATTAGTGTAATGGTCTGTCTGTGTGTAATCAAAGTGGTTTAATTTGACTTCAGAGTAAATGCATCTGTTTAAGTCACAAACCACATAGTGATACAACAAACCAACCAAGAAGACCAAGGAGCTTTCCAAGCAAGTCAGGGATAAAGTGGTGGAGAAGTGTTACAAGGAAATTTCAAAGTAGCTGATTATCCACTTAGATCAGACCACCCTTGCAAACTAAGTAGCTGGGCAAGCAGGAAACTGGTTAGGGATGCCACTGTGAAGCCAACATTGATTTTGAAAGATTTGCAAAATTCCATGTCTGAGATGGGAGTCAGTGTTCGTACATTTACAATATCTCGGTCCCTACACAAAGCTGGCCTGTATGAGCGAGTGGCAAAAAAGAGGCCATTACTGAGAAAGAATAATCTTATATTCCGTATAGATTTTTTGACAAAGCAGGTAAATGATACTGCAGACATGTGGCAGAATGTTTTGGGGTCAGAGAGAGAACAGTTGAGCTTTTTGGTCTAAATTGAAAGTGTCTGGCACAAGCTCAACACAGCAGATCACCCAGTCAACACCATCCCAACTGTCAAGCATGGTGGTGGCAGCATCATGTTATGGGGATGCTTCTCATCAGCAGGGACTGGGAAACTTGTCAGGATCGAGGGGGAAGATGGGTGGTGCAAAGTGCAGGCGAATCCTAGAGGAAAACCTGCTTGAGTCAGCCAAGAATCTAAAATTGGGTCGATAATTCACATTTCAGTAGAACAATGACCGAAGCCACATTGGAGTGGTTTCAAAAGAAGAAAGTGAATATCCTGGAGTGGCTCAGTCAAAGTCCTGATTTGAATCCATTTGAAAATTTATGGCGATACTTGAAGATTGCAGTCCATCAACGACCCCCAGAAACTTGTCAGAATTGGAGAAATTTTGCCAGAAAGAATGTGTAAATATTACACCACCCATTTGTGCAAAGCTGGTAGAGACCTATCCAAAAAAGACTCACAGCAGTAATTGCTACGAAAGATACTTCCACCGAGTACTGACTTAGAAAGCTGAATACTTATGCAATCAGCAAATTTCAATATATATTTTCTTTGCAGGTATTGCTGACATTCAACCTCCTTCACATATAACAGTGTTAAGTTTGATCATTAGAGTTTTGAATAAAAACAAGTTCATGAATAAAATTGTTTACATTATTTGTATTTCATCAAAATGTGACATTGGTGAATGGTTTTGCAAGGTTCTGTTGCCACATGATGTTGTTTTAGAATAACTTACTTAACCCTTTGCACTCGATATAGAACATTTCACAATGACGCGATAAAGACTGAAATATAATTGGACACATTACGAGAAATATGTAAAAAACACATCTGCTGCTAATATAATTTTTATCACAAAATTTAGGTCTGTTTGTTTCTACCGTTAATGTAATTTTTAGCATAAATTTTAAGCCTAATGGTTTCTAATGCTTCGCCAGCTTTCGGAGTTTAAACTACAAAGTTTATGTTGTTGAAGATTCCTTAGAAGAGTAGAATGAATAACCAAAAATTTTATAGAAAACACTGGATAATAGGAGACATGAAAATTGGATTGTGTATCAAGAAATATAGGCTTACATCAATGTTACTTTGCCCGTACAAAGTGATGAAAATGTTCAAATCTGCCTCTTATTCATTGTATGTTAGCGGGTTTATTTTATCAAGTGTATTATGTATTCTATTATTAAACAGTCAAATGCTGAAAAAGCCCAAGATACATTGCTTTACCCCAATTTTTAAAACTGAGTTAAATTGAAATAATATGTTTAAAGGGTTTAAACTTTTATTTTAAAGCAATACTATGTTAAGAGTTTGAACCACAATAATTATAGTTAATTAAATAGAAATACCATGAGAGGGCGCAGTGGTCTTAAAAGAGTAATTGGCACACACACACATAAACATGTAGGTTTAAATAGTAATCACGTATGACACGTTAATTACACTTTAATTACAAGAGAATTCTCTAAATATACAGATAATTAAGACATTATATATATATATATATATTTGTATACAATATACAGTGTTCTAATAGTAAGACACGTAACACTACAATTTACACTTGTTTGATCAATATCAACGTTCACAAATATTTACACTATATATCACTGTAAACTTGTGACGTAATACAATACGTATACACTTAGGCCTAATATGACGTCATCTGACGTAACAAAACTTGAAGCAGGTGTAAAGACAACAATTGCAGTGTTTCTATAATTACATACTAAGTTACTGGCTCACTTTTTACGATAAAACTAGGAAATGTTGGTACATTATTCTATACATCTTTTTATGTTACTACAAAGTACTTTAATTAATCTTTAGTTTATACAATAGTGGAGTTATATATTACAAACCACTCACAGCTTGTTCTGATTTTAGTTCTTTCAATTTAAAAACGAGTCTACGCCAACAAATTAACTGATAGTACAAAAAATAACGATATTTTGTATTATAACTAGACACACGTAATTTAAAGAAACCCATATTTGACGTCAAACTACTGAATAGTAGATTGAAAACGTAGAAAATGACAGGCATTAAAAACTCTATTTGAACATCAGTGAAGCTAATAAACGATACAGACAAGTTACTATTTGACTATTATTATTAAACTTTGAAATTTACAGCTTTAATAAAAATAACAATTTAGACACGAGGCTGCGTGAACATTCCAATTTAAAACTGGCAAAGAAATATGGTTACAACGTTTCTTCTCCAAGAAAAACAAAACTCGCAACTCTGCTTTAAATTTCTTTCCCCGTTTTATGATGACTGTTTTGAGCTTTTTTTTAAAGGAAATAAACTTGCAAATAGAATAGTTTAAAAAACGACATCGTAAAGAACCGGATTTCTAATTTTGCTAACTTAGAAAATCGCGTTGTTCATCAGTGTTTCTTGGTAAAACCTGACGTCACGAACTGGAGATCTGAAATGAGCACTGATGATCATATAACCAGGGTTGACGACGAGTACACCGGATCACAGATTCAGATATTGTTTCTTTATTCGCAACAGTTACAGTCACTGATGTACGTTAGTATCACTGATCTGATCACTACACGCGCCGAGAAAATTAGTGTTGATTGTTTCCATGGAATCTTCGGTATCAGTGTTACGGTCAAGACTAGCCTCTTGTCGCAGTCTGGTCAACTTGGCATGTTGTGCATCAAAATGCTGCTTTCGCCACTTGATCCGTCGGTTTTGAAACCACACCTTCACTTGGGCCTCTGTCAAGTTGAGCGCCGAGGCCAGCTGCAGTCTCTCCGGCCCTACCATGTATTGCTGCCGCTCGAACTCGGTCTCCAGCCGGTCCAGCTGTTCAGCGGTGAAGATGGTACGCACACGCTTAGCTTTGCACGCTGGTTTCGGCCTGATACTGCCGGCGCTGTCTGTTTCGTGTTCCATAGGGTTGGCAAACGGTTGTTTAGCGGAGCCAGTCTTTGCTCTGTGAGTCTTGCCAACGTCTAGTGAAAAATAAGGTAGATCATACAATTGAAAATAGGTCCTCAGTAAAACACAAAATCTACCTAATCGTATTTCAAAACCTAAGTTCCTTCCTGTTACAGTAAAATTAATTTAATTAATACCTGTTGCAAGACGATCGTCCAAACATGTCGTGATTGAAAATATTTCTTTGGAAGGTCTTTTTCAGTGTAATAAGTTTGAAAATAAAAGTCACAATTTCACGTATAATAATCAAATTAAGATGTTTGAATATAGAGGTTAACCTCATGCATAATAAAAAAAAAAGGTTGAAAATAAATACGATATATTTTCGCGCATAATATTTTAAGTACATTATGAAAAAATGCACTCAAAACTGTTGCTGTCAGCCTTTACATCGTATCCATTACACTAAATTAATAGTTTCGTTTTCAGTTTGCTTACTATTCTTTAAAACAGGTACGACGTTTCGATCACTGGTGTGTGCGTTTTTAACCACTACCTCACCCCCTGTTAATGGACCTTCAAATTTGGCATGATGGTTTGTTGGCTCCATGCGGATATACACACAAACTTGCGGTTTCACATTTTGTGTTTTGCAGTTTTTTTATAGGCGTTTTTTTTCCAGTTACATATAAGGGAAGCAACTTTTCATGTTCTAAGATAACTTTCATTAAATATGAATTTACATAACTCCCGTCCAGGGGACGGGTACTGCAGCTAGTATTATATAGGGTACGGGTACTGAAGCTAGTATTATATAGGGGACGGGTACTGCAGCTAGTATTATATAGGGTACGGGTACTGAAGCTAGTATTATATAGGGGACGGGTACTGAAGCTAGTATTATATAGGGGACGGGTACTGAAGCTAGTATTATATAAGGGACGGGTACTGAAGCTAGTATTATATAGGGGACGGGTACTCCAGCTAGTATTATATAGGGGACGGGTACTGCAGCTAGTATTATATAAGGGACGGGTACTGAAGCTAGTATTATATAGGGGACGGGTACTGAAGCTAGTATTATATAGGGGACGGGTACTCCAGCTAGCTCTTAATAAAGTAAATCAACCTGTAATAAAAATACACAACTAACTTACGCAAAAGCAAAATGGTAATCCCCCTCATTGGGGTGTGTGTGTAAGTATATTGGGAACAAAATAAATGGTTTTTAGTCTTAATCATTCGTGGCCTGACGTCAGTATTCGAACCCATGATTATCGGAACATTTGTTGCAATTTTCTGGGTTGATGCTACAGACAACTGCTAAAATATGTAGGGAGAGTTTGGAAGTTGTTAACAGAAACCTCACTGTTGATATCATATCATTGGTACATATAGCACGACCCTTCATCACGTGCTAGATACTTTATGATCCAGTGTGTATATCAATATAGAAGCATGTACGAGCGAAAATACGTTACGCAAACACGATCACGTGGCAGGTGCAGTGTGTATCGAACCTAGAAACGTAAGTATAGTCAGTATGAAAGATGTGAACTTTCACACAGTTTCAATACATTACTTTTGAGAAGATATATGACATAAGGTATATGCCACGATATACATTAACTTCAATATGTAATATTTCAATCGTGAAAGAAGCAACAGTCCTTATATACATGTGTATATTACCCTTTAGATTCGATACGACTATACAAACAATTTCTGTCTAATGTCACACTTTGTTTGAGTACTACCTTGGTATATTTCTACTTTTTTACAAACGTTTTTTATTGAACAGTATTTTATTCATAATGGCTGTGTTAGTATAAAATACATTAGCACATGTAACCATGTTTGTCTGTGTCGTACTGTGTTAAACAAAACCATAATAAAGTACGTTATTCATAATGGCTGTGTTAGTATAAAATACATTAGCACATGTAACCATGTTTGTCTGTGTCGTACTGTGTTAAACAAAACCATAATAAAGTATGTTATTCTTAATTGTTGTGTTAGTATAAAATATTTTAACTCCATGTGTAGTAACGTGTTAAAACTCAGGATGCATGTGTTACTATAACGCATGTAACCATGTCTCCATGTGTAGTAACGTGTTAAAACTCATGATGCATGTGTTACTATACAATTTGTTAACAATGTAGCCATGTATCTATATGTTGCGGTGTAATAAGTAACCATTATAAACCAAGTTATTCATAATATTAAATATGTGACATATACTAAATGTTAATATATATATTCCTGTGTATGTGTAATACGGTGTGTTAAATATTCGTATGTTATTTATAACACGTTAATGTATAACATAATGTCTCCGCGGTGCTCAAAACATATTAATATTCATATTGAATACGAAGTCTATTTACCATCCAAACAAGAGGGAATCCTCACTAGCCGCGGCACTTGATGTTTTTGGCTTTTAGGCAGGATTAGAGTAAATTAATCTATGATACCTCCCTCCTCCCTTTTTTATTAGCTATAAGTTTGTGCGCCCTGATTTCCAAGGGTGGGGTGCGTGTATACCAGAATTCGATTTTATTACTCATCAAGACCTCTACGAGCCTACCCTCAAATTGAAATTCTTTAAGGCAAGATTAGAGTCAATTAATCTATGACACCTTGGGAATGGTCAAATACACCAATCGAAAGGTTTGACCTACTGAGTCCGAAACTGTAATTAGATCCAAAATCGGTCAAGAGGTGACGGAACTATGAGCTAAAAGTTTTCTACTTGAAAAAACAAACACATTAATATTGTTGTTAAGATACTACAAACAATAACAAAACCATCGTTATCAATGTACTATAAACAAAACGTTTTCCGTTGACTAGAGATAAGCTCTCGCTAACACTAATATTTTGAAATGGGCTGCCACGTTTTGAGATATCGTTTACCAGGTTTTACATACCACGAAGTAATCTGTTCTAGGTGTAATATCCATTGCCAACGTGGAAAGACTGAACACATTTTGCTACTACCAAATTATTTCTATTAATAAAATGACATGTGCCTTTGCTTTTGTGTTCCCGATATCCAAGCTGACCAATGCACTGCAGTAGCATTGCAATATATTTTACACGTTATATAAATACACAATTATACGAGTTAAAAGGTGAGCATGTTACGTGGAATAAAATAAATAAATAAGTGCAAAATATGACTTCACAATGCCGCTATCACCCTCTTATGATCCTGTTCACATCGTTAAGACTTTTAAGGCAATAAAACTTAAAAACCACTTGCACTCAGTCGCGGAAAAAAAAGGCCAATGTTTATACAAGTGTACTGTTCAAGTTAAAAGTTGCTAGGTTTTAACTTTTCTATAACTTACCTGGTTTCGATGTTTTTATTCGAGCCGCTTCTGTGTTTGTAGAGTAGGGAGTGGTACCTTCCAATCGCTCGTGCCGCGTGACGCGAACTGGTCCGGCTAAAGACGGCTGTTTGGGGCGGGAGCCGTCACTACTTAGTCCCAGGATGGCCTCAATAGTGAACGACGGCTTTTTATCGTGGTTCTTATTCTGACTGAGAGCAGTAGTGAAATGTCTGATCCCCGGGACATTTACTAAAACTGGCGGACTTACAGGGCTCAATGGAGCGGCGGAAGTCACGCCGAAGTACGCTGGCCAAGAAAAGGTGTACGGAAAAGGAAGCATCGTTGTCTGCATCTCAGCCGTTCGGTGTTAGTTTTAGACTATGATATATCTTCTACTAACCACGAGCTTTGATCTCTCTCAGAAAAGAAAGTGTACCCTAGTCTGTCGTCCCTTAGAATTTGTAGCGGCTTGACAAACAGTCTCTGTGGGTGGTCGCTATGTCAATTAGAGGCCATAACCATCCATTGCCCTGTCCACTCCCTTATTACCCCATTCTCCCCTTCGGTTATGAAGAAGGCGGAGCTGCTGTTTGAATTTCAACCAATCACTGCTTAGAAGTGCTGTTATGAGTTTTAATCATCCAATGAGAGATGTCAGTACCAGTGAGGTAACATGTTTCTGTGAGATCGAGCATGTATTACAAAAAAAACCGTCTAAATATATTATGAGGAATGATGAAACAATACTATACGATAGCCACACATCTTAAAACTTTGTATCGTAATTGTTTTAAAACGTTTCTTCTGTAAGACTCCTAAGATGAACTGGATTATTCTTGGTATTACCTCGATGTTCACTAAACAAATGACAAATTCTGAAACCTACTGAACAAGAGTTGTTTTTAGCATCCCATTTTTATCAGAATGGCACTTGCACGAGCGACGAAACATTATGGAAATTACGAGAAGATTCCAATATTTCAAATCTTTAGCACACAGCCATATTATTGTTTATAACCCTAGTTACGTTTTAATCCTCCCATTCTTTAACCGAACTCGTAACCAAACTGAGAGGTTACTGGCACAGGGCTGTGTTTTTTTTTTTATATTTGGTGTTAAACCTAAACAAAATTATGTACATACGTATATAGCATGAAAATCACGAAATGTTAAACCAGAAACATGTAGGAAACATATTACACGTAAATTTATTCCACTGTATACGATTTGCATTTCATACTTATGACAAAGTTACTAATATTATCTTCTCCCGTCTGTAATTATGTACTACTGATCAGAGAAAAGTCTGTAATTATGTACTACTGATCAGAGAAAAGTCTGTAATTATGAACTACTGATCAGAGAGAAGTCTGTAATTATGAACTACTGATCAGAGAGAAGTCTGTAATTATGAACTACTGATCAGAGAGAAGTCTGTAATTATGAACTACTGATCAGAGAGAAGTCTGTAATTATGAACTACTGATCAGAGAGAAGTCTGTAATTATGTACTACTGATCAGAGAGAAGTCTGTAATTATGAACTACTGATCAGAGAAAAGTCAACCAGTCGGCAGAATTTTACCATCCACACCATATATAAGGAATTGAGTAGCCACAGCTTAAAGTGCCGAGAATATTTTGTGGTATCACGTGGATTCGAACCCGGATCGCTAGCTCTGATATTCCGCATCTCCACTATATTTCACTTACACAGAACCAGTTCCAATTCTCGTATAGGGCTTAAAGGAAGCACCCAAGTCGAATTTTGAGTTAGCATTAAAAATAATGTTTAAAAATTTTCGAATGAATTAATTGACACTGGTAAACAGTGTTCAACTAAGAACTCTAAATAACAGAGGAACATGTTAATAAACAATCTGGAAATTAACTGTATGAGCACCGAGGCCTTGTTAAAATTTCTCACAGAAAGCTTAATTTCTTATATGAAGCTATGTTTATACCCTACACCCAAAAAATAAAACTATTCATGTTTTTCTTCACATTTCATCTTTTACTGTTTTGTTGTTCACTTCAATTATGGCAACTGTGTTCGTGTGGTTTTATGAATGTCAGAACTCGTCAATTGTTGGATATCAGACCAACCCACCAGATACAAGTGCTAACTCATGTTAGTGTGTTCGGGTTCTTAATGGAAAATTTGCGGACACTCCAACAGACAACGAAAACGGTCGTGGAAGGTCAAGCACTTCACGAGGAGACAGCTTCCTGGACAAAATTCTGTTAGGTATCACCGATTGATGTCGATATAGATTTCAATACAGCAACTGGAGTGATTAACATATATCATTAGTTGGGCTTAAGACTCAGAAGACCTGTTAACCACGTTATGTTTTATTGGACTCCGAGATCACAAGAATTGCTATCAATGTCATTGGCATCTGTTCACTTTACATTCAGTGATCCACAAGTTCAAGTTTGCAGGACCAGAGGTGAGTGATATGCTTAATGTACGTCATGATTTTGAATGTTTAGTTATTGGGGGTGATTAACTCATTGATCTTGCAGACTTTATTGCCCTTCTTGGAGATGTAATAACTACTCGACATTACCTAACTTGGTGTTAGACCAAACTGTATGACCTTTTGTTTGACCTGATGTCCAGTATAAATATACTGTCGGGATTGTGGTGGACTACCTTTAACAAGAATACAGGACATTGTTGAGTTAGCAAAAGGCCAGTTCTAAATCCTATAGAATAGCTCTGGAATTTTTCTTGGGCGCAGTGATATCTATGTCTACCCCACTAAATGACGTTACACTGATTAAGATATGGAATAGGACAAACCTGTGAGAAACGCGACATTCAATGTATAAATTGCATAAATTGGGGGAGACAAGTTGATTGAGTTAGACCCTAACCCTGACCTCTTTGAATCTCGTGTACCACAGGTTGTAAGTAGCGGTACATTGTCTTTGAAACTGATTCAATAAATAAGAAATGGAGTTTCAACAATACAGTCCATTTTGAGGTCTGCCATTCAGTTGGTTAGAAATTCAACAATACAGTCCAATTTCAGGTCTGCCGTTAAGTTTCATCAGAGAAGACCTTAACAGAACTTGCTTTGTTACTGTTTACGTCATAAGTTATAGGAGGTTTCGAGTTTTTGCTGACATTTCTTCTAGATCACTCTGTTTTCTTTTTTATATTCTTCTATTAGAATAAATCTAATTCACATTAGTCGTACGATGAATTAGAATAAATTCTGAATTCCTTGAAACAAACCAGTAAAATTTGCAGATGTTCTTTATACGAGTGGACGGAAACATCCGAGTGCTCATTAACACAGCTTTCAATAAGTGAGTTTCCTTCACACTGTTATATTGTAAATCCAACACGTGAGCGCCACCTATGCCATGAACGTTAGGCTCCCTTGTGATGGTGAAACCTTTAAGTACTCCTTATGTGCTGTTAACATTAGAATATATGTAGCTTACACTTGAAGACAGGTGCTGTAATTATCTAAACAAATGAATTCATATTAATTGTTCACTAAAGCTATCATATTTCGTTATTATATAATCAAGTTATGTTTTCTTACAAAAGTAATTATTTCTCGATTGACTCTCAATATTTTTTGTGTTGTATGACTTAATAACCGTAAACTAATACGGCTACTTTTCCTATTTTTTCTCTCTCTCTCAGCAAAAATGAGCAACAGTACGGATAGGATAGCCTGTTAGAGAAGATTGCAGGTAAAGTCGGTTAGGCCAAAAACACGTGCCCACAGAAAACGTTGACAGGAAATAGTCCGTAACTTGATTCCCTCAAGCTCATTTTTCCATTTCAAAATAGGTTGTTATGTTTATGCTCCATCATACAGTCTTATGTTCAATCTAACCTCAATAAAAGAACCTAGGAGGACATTTCTGGATACAGTTACGCCAGAACAAACAAGTCTCATGGAATCTGACACTTTGAGGGCCACACACATGTATGCTTATCATATACACAGTTTATAATTTAAGGGAATTGGTTTGCGAAATAAATGTTTCAAGTTACATTGTTTTTTTCCGTACAGATTACAACATCGAACAGTAGCCCGTCTCTAATGGTAACAAACTGTTTGATGGTCGAAATATAGGTAAAACATAACAACACTTGCTTAAATCTATTCTGTCTGATGTTTTTAATAGTTTCTACATATACAGCTGCATTCCAATGTAAAAACGAGGAGCGATATTTTGTTTTTAAGAGACCAGTTGTATAATTTGGAATGGAGAATAAAAGCGGTTCAAGAAAGTTGTCCAGTTGTAACGATTTCGTTTCTGAACGTTGTTGGCTAGCAGAAGTCGTTTGGCGATCGGTTTTTGACGTTGCAAGACACGTAGTGAATTTTTCTTGTATGAGTTGGTTCATATGCAAATTTCATCACAGCGGCATGTCTGCGGACTTATACCGCTAGAAATCGGGTTTCGATGCCCGTGGTTGGCAGCGCACAGATAGCTCTTTGTGTAGCTTTGTACTTAACTACAAAATAAACAAACGTATTTAAATGAAATGTTAGTCTTTGGTCGTATAAACACAAAAATATAAAATACGATTCTTTCACATCCTGATGGTTTTTGAGACGTAAAGCCTGTACCATCTCATAGTGGTTGGAGACGGCTTGAATGGGTAATGAAGAAAAACTTTAATAAAAGTTTAACACAACAGCAAATGTACAACGTTTCTGTACCGTCAGAATTTACTCTTTGAAAATCTTATTACAAAACGACCGCTAGACAACGACCGTCGACGTTCGTGTTCTGGTCTTTCTTTACGTTTACACAATTGAAGATCAAGTGGCAGTGCTCTCATCTTCTGGTTAAAAGTTGGTTTTATTAGCTTAATGACAAGGGATTTTAGCATTCTAAGGTGGAATTTTTTCCATGAACAAATAACTAAATCGAATCAACGTCAGAGACAACTGTGTCCAGCAAAAGCCTGTAAATATAGTATCTTGCTGTCCATAAATACGAAATGATGACTTGTTGCTACATTGCATATATAGTTGATGCTCTGAATGTGTAACAGTGTTGCTGTTGTTATTTTACAGTAACGTCATACCCATTATATGTAGGGGGTGAGTGGGTGGAGGGTGAAACATTGAACTTGGCAAGTATGAGTTTTAAATCTAGAAGAATTTATAAACTATGTAGTTTGCTTGAAACCAACGAAATAATTTCATCGTTGATTTGTTTTATTAACCACTCTAGTTTGTTCCCCGGTGGCTCAGCGGTATGCTTGAGGGTTTATTACATTAAAATAAGGGGTTTAATCCGTGTCATACAGGATACAATGCACACAGCTCACTGTGTACCTTTGAGTTAAAACGAAATAAATAGACACTTTTTTATTAGTAAGCATTATGTTAGCACGTTAAATATATATCGTAATAATTATATTTTCTAATCGTATTCCTACACACACACCCATTCCGTGCGTCAGATAAATCAAGCTCCCATCATGCCGGTCCCCAAAAAATAATATACAGAGGAATCAGAAATACGGCGGTGAAACGTGGTACAACAATGTGTTATGTGTCACCATTACTGGCGGTGAAACGTGGTACAACAATGTGTTATGTGTCACTATTACTGGCCTGAAAATCGATTAATTCTAATATTAAACATCTATCTGCCAGGCCACATTACCACACTTGACCAATGAAATTTCCAACCTTGATTTGTTAAAGTATGATTTCTTTGTTGTTAATGGTCTTGTACCTCACCCCAGCTTCTTTTTGCAGAAGCAATAGTGACTCACACACGCACTGGAAGAATTCTGTTCTTGAGGAACTTGTCATGGATAGTTGTCTATTCCAGGAACATATCCTTTG
Source organism: Limulus polyphemus (assembly GCF_000517525.1). Lineage (NCBI taxonomy): Eukaryota > Metazoa > Arthropoda > Merostomata > Xiphosura > Limulidae > Limulus > Limulus polyphemus. Next base: position 40,190 of record NW_013670547.1, on the reverse strand, counting down.
AGACATTAGTCTACTCACATGTTCTTTAGAGCCTAAGCCTATAATTGGTTATTTAATTAATCATAAGTTTATTACATATCTTCCTTGTCCTACCCAGGTTTACAACGATCACAATATGAATACGTCTTATTTTTTTACTAACGTTTAAAAATTTCTTAATACCAACAGACTTTTTTTCTTGTGTCTACTAAATTTCAAACACGTGTTTTACTTATAATGGTTCAACGATGCCAGCAGATGCCTCACAACTAATCTAGACGGCATGAACATCAATACATTTTGTAGAACGTATATGAATATTAAATACAGTCCACCTTGTACTTCGATGTCTAAAATATCGCGAGATTACACGTATTCTGCTCGTTATCCGTATATTACTGGCCCATGTTAAAATAAAATGGTTTAACATGAAATAAGAAATTTGAATAATTTTTGTGCAAATTGGTCTCATTACCAGAGGCATGAACATTGGGTTGGTGTGGGGGAGGGGAGGCAGACCTCATTGGAGGGCTCTGTGCCCCCAGCAGCCCCCATTTAAGATATGATATTAATATTTTAAAATTCTCTACATTGTGAATCCCACTGACATGAAAATGTAATTTTTTCTACCTCTAAAATTAACTCTTTGTCCCCTTATGCCCCCAAATAAAAATCCTAGAAACGCCATTGGTTGTCACGTTATTCGTCTCATTAATCAATGAATTCACTGACTCATTTTAATGATTACTTTCTTACTCTCGATTTTATTTGAAATATGGTTTAACTATAAACAATTCGTTCGGTTACTGATACTCTCTTTTCCATTTCTCTACCGAGGGACCACCCGCCCCCCCTCCAAGTGGCTCAGCAGCAAGTCTGAGGGCTCATGCCGCTAAGAACAGGGTTTCGATAGCCTTGGTGGGCACAGATAGGCCATTGTGTACTTTTGCGCAAAAACCACCAACATACAAACAAAGCACCGAATGTTTCTTTACGTTGTTGAGGGCAATTATTTAAGCCTTGTTTCTTATTACAGGATCAATTTCAAAACGACTTATAACCATTTTGAAACATTAGTTTATTATCTATATTTATCGTTCAAACATGAAACATGATTTATGGTACTCTTTACTGGTTATTTAATAGACAAATATTTTATTTTATTTACTTTTAATCAATACTTCAAGTGTCTTATTCAGCTCGATCAGTTGAAAATTGAGTCAGGAAATGTACGGAAAATTAGCGTACATACTGAGATGCTTGTATTAAGCTTAAACATTAGACACGATTATTAATGTGTAATTTTATGGACGTTACAGTTAATCATGATACGCCACGTGATCCTGGAGTTGACGTTTTACTTTAGGTAAGTTTATTAATTTCTGAAAATACGGGTCTATTTGTTTTTGTTTTTGGGCGCAACTTTACACAATAGGCTGTCCTCACTCTGTCCACCGCGGGGAATCAAACATTGGATTTTAGTGCTGTAAGTCCGTAACCGAGGACTTTAAAATATTGAATAAACACAATAGACATAGTTAATTGAATAGGCGCCGAGTACATCTCTCCCTCCCTCCCTTTGGGAAGAAGTTGCGGTAGAACCCTCCGGAACTTGAAACATGAATGTGTATTTGATACCAATTCAACGCTACCTGCTTAGAAAAACAGCATTAGCTGTTACTATAGTTACGCATAAATTAATTTTAATTTGGGGCAAATTTAAGAACCTGACCACCGGGAAAAGTAAAAGCCGGCACCTATGATTCATAGTCTATGTGATCACATAAGTATACTTATTAATTAGTTACAAGTATACAATTTTTAATTACTTGGTACTAATACAACATAGATTATTAATTAGTTACTAGTACACAGTTTTTAATAACTTGGTACTAATACAACATAGATTGTTAATTAGTTACTAGTATACAGTTTTTAATTACTTGGTACTGATACAACATAGATTATTAATTAGTTACTAGTATACAGTTTTTAATTACTTGGTACTAATACAACATATATTATTAATTAGTTACTAGTATACAGTTTTTAATTACTTGGTACTAATACAACATAGATTATTAATTAGTTACTAGTATACAGTTTTTAATTACTTGGTACTAATACAACATAGATTATTAATTAGTTACTAGTATACAGTTTTTAATTACTTGGTGCTAATACAACATAGATTATTAATTAGTTACTAGTATACAGTTTTAATAACTTGGTACTAATACAACATAGATTATTAATTAGTTACTAGTATACAGTTTTTAATTACTTGGTACTAATACAACATATGTTTTATTCTACATTTCGACTGCTACCTGCTGGAAAGTTCTGAGAAATACTATTTCTGTACAGTGGTAATACTTGGTATGATTGTTGATAAAACATGGTGTGTTGTCTACACGTCTGTTGTCTCCTACATCAACAATATTTCTATGCAAGTTCTTTTGTTTTTTTAATTAACCTTAAATTTCAAAATTTAGTTTCATTATAAAAATTATTATTTTTTATTTTTGCTTATAAAGTACAGCTCGCCATTAATTAGTGTCTTCTCAACATCCGCTCCAATACAGACCCTGGCGTTCTCGGAAGTCAAATACAAACCAATGCAATACCAATAATTTCCTAATAAGAGGTCCGTATCCAGTCTGTTGTAAAGTATTACATTATAAAATGTTAACAGCTAGTCGATAACAAACCGCTGCTTTATGAGTAGATAACGCACAGTTCAATAAAAACCATTAACTTACGGAAAGTCTAATACATATCACTCCAATAAGAGAAGTCAAAATTCAGTAAAATTATATATATATATATATATATGTATATGTACATAATCACGAATAAATGGACTAAAACATGTAACTATCAAACACAAACAGGTACGGGAAACCTTATCATATATGTTCCATCACAAGGTATTCATTATTGGTATTGAAAACATACATTTGTAGTGTTCTCACTCTGAGTTCACAACTGAAATGATACATCATCGGTATTCAAAACATACATTTGTAGTGATCTCTCTCTGAGTTCACAACTGAAATGAAACATCATTGGTATTCAAAACATACATTTGTAGTGTTTCACAACTGAAATGATACATTATCGGTATTCAAAACATACATTTATAGTGTTTCACAACTGAAATGATACATTATTGGTATTCAAAACATACATTTGTAGTGTTTCACAACTGAAATGATACATTATTGGTATTCAAACATACATTTGTAGTGTTTCACAACTGAAATGATACATTATTGGTATTCAAACATACATTTGTAGTGTTTCACAACTGAAATGATACATTATTGGTATTCAAACATACATTTGTAGTGTTTCACAACTGAAATGATACATTATTGGTATTCAAAACATACATTTGTAGTGTTTCACAACTGAAATGATACATTATTGGTATTCAAAACATACATTTGTAGTGTTTCACAACTGAAATGATTAAATAATCGATTCTTCATGCTGCCTTGTTCAGAACAGTTCGTCTACTTCCTTATTGTTATAATTGTCTAATTAGTTGCGGAACGTTCTTAACTTATAGCCTAAGCTTTCACTTTCTGTTTTGCGCATGGATTGACATACAAGACGGTAGTCGATGTTTTACAACATCAGAGCCATTAACATTCTCCACTGTAACTACTGATGATTGCTCAACAGACTTCTATAGCTTGGCTCTTCCCTACGGCTCAGACTTTATGGTTTCTCTTGATGATGCGTCTTTCTTAGATTGCACTGAAGCCGCCAGCTCATATTCTGTGGGAAACTGCACTCGAACTGGCATCGAACCCCATTCCACCGATTCTCAGTCATTATCGGTTATTGAAGAGACTGTATATAGCCACCTATAAAGGCCCCAAGCCGTGTCTCTAAATGGAACAGCATTGATAGGGCGACCTTGATAACCAAACGCTCACCACCGATCCTTTTATGATGATGTAGCCACAGGTGGACAACGGTCAGCCAGTGACCAGCGACGGGTTGTCGGGTAACGGAACTTTTATGTTGATTGTAAATTGCTGACCTTCATGACCTTCATTAGAGATCCATTACTGTCTCACTGTATGAATACTGCAGCCTTCATAAAGTGTCTAAGGTTTCGCTGTTTAATGACTCAGGTGTAAAGAGTGACCGCTGGTTAAATATCAAATGACTTTTCCCTCAATTTCATTTAGTAATTCGGAATAAAAACATATCTAAATAAGGACTTTTAAAACCGTCTAAACAGAGCTTAATCGTGACCTTCAGTTTTTGTGTCGACTAAAAATTCAAAATGAAATATATGTGCTCGTTTGAGGAGATTCTAGGTAGCCTAGCCAGAGGCAATTTGGAGTTTTCTTCAAACACCTAATACCTAAAGTAAATCTTGCTAACGATGCAAAAAAAAAACAACATTTCTTGCCATGTGCAAAATTTTAAATAATTAAGATAAACAGGTTCAACTAAGACAACCCATAACTAAACTGTTTCTCTTGTGCTCATTCTGCCCCCCCCCCCCCCAGTGGCACAGCGGTGAGTCTAAGACTAAAAAAAGGGTTTCGATACCCGTGGTGGGCACAACACATATAGTTCATTGTGTAGCTTCAATCGTGCTTAATAACCAACAAATACATCCGTTATCATACCCTTATTTTCCTATAGTTCACATAGATAACGTTCCTATTGTGTCTAGGCTAGGCTCACCTGTACATCCTGGTACTAAAATCTTAGCTAAGAAATTAAATTCTTTATTAGATAATATCCCCTTTTCTTAAAATATCTCTGAATTTTTTTAGTAGAATTAAAAACCTTGAGTGAGATCAGGAAGATATTTTAGTGTTTTAACACAGAATCCATATTTACTTCGTTACCTGTTTAACAATCTGGTTGATGAATGAGACCTATGGTGGTCAGTTTTATAAACAAACCAATCACTTGGCTATGTCATATTATTCCCTGTCGCCTTTCAGTTTTATAAACAAACCAATCACTTGGCATACTGTTCCCTGTCGTCTGTCAGTTTCATGAACAAACCAATCACTTGGCATATTGTTCCCTGTCGTCTCTCAGTTTTATAAACAAATCAATCACTTGGCATATTATTCCCTGTCGCCTTTCAGTTTTATAAACAAACCAATCACTTGGCATACTGTTCCCTGTCGTCTGTCAGTTTTATAAACAAACCAATCACTTGGCATACTGTTCCCTGTCGTCTGTCAGTTTTATAAACAAATCAATCACTTGGCATATTGTTCCCTGTCGTCTCTCAGTTTTATAAACAAACCAATCACTTGGCATATTGTTCCCTGTCGTCTCTCAGTTTTATAAACAAACCAATCACTTGGCATATTGTTCCCTGTCGCCTTTCAGTTTTATAAACAAACCAATCACTTGGCATATTGTTCCCTGTCGTCTCTCAGTTTTATAAACAAACCAATCACTTGGCTATGTCATATTGTTCCCTGTCGCCTTTCAGTTTTATAAACAAACCAATCACTTGGCATATTGTTCCCTGTTGCCTTTCAGTTTTATAAACAAACCAATCTTTTGGCATATTGTTCCATGTCGCCTCTCAGTTTTATAAACAAACCAATCACTTGGCTATGTCATATTTATTTCCTGTCACCTCTCCTTAAATTATAAACCTCGCTTGTAACATTTCAGCCCTCTCTCACATGACAAGATTCCTTTGATCTATAAATCTTGTATTCCCACGTGTCAGTTGTATATAAACCTTGTATTTCTACGTGCCATTTGTATATAAACCTTGTATTTCTACGTGACATTTGTATATAGACCTTGTATTTCTACGTGTCATTTGTATATAAACCTTGTATTCCCACGTGTCAGTTTTATATAAACCTTGTATTTCTACGTGCCATTTGTATATAAACCTTGTATTCCCACGTGTCAGTTGTATATAAGCCTTGTATTCCCACGTGTCAGTTGTATATAAACCTTGTATTTCTACGTGCCATTTGTATATAAACCAACCTTGTATTCCCACGTGTCAGTTGTATATAAACCTTGTATTCCCCCGTGCCAGTTGTATATAAACCTTGTATTTCTTCGTGCCATTTGTATATAAACCTTGTATTCCCACGTGTCAGTTGTATATAAACCTTGTATTTCCACGTGTCAGTTGTATATAAACCTTGTATTTCTATGTGTCATTTGTATATAAACCTTGTGGTCCCACGTGTCAGTTGTATATAAACCTTATATTTCTATGTGCCATTTGTATATAAACCTGTAGTCCAGCGTGTCAGTTGTATATAAACCTTGTATTCCCACGTGTCAGTTGTATATAAACCTTGTATTCCCACGTGTCAGTTGTAAATAAACCTTGTATTCCCACGTGTCAGTTGTATATAAATCTTATATTTCCACGTTTCGTTAAAAAAGGGTATTTATATTTTAAGTGAGTTTAGCAAGAGTCATTCTATAAACATTAAAAAGTTTATTCATAGTTTTATGTTATGATTAGGTTTCACCATTTAGATAACATTTAAAATATTTTCTTTTATGTTACTTATTTTTTATTCTCTTTAGTAAAACTAAGCCTCCTATCTGAAGAATGCGCAAACTTTGTGTGATGCTTTATTTGGCTGTTTAACAATTGTTTCATCGTTGTTATCGGTTTCCACATATTGATTTTAACATAGGCAAGTCTTTGAATTTGATCGTTGATAAAGGTCGTAACTTTAAAATGATATAATTGGAGTAGAAAAAGTGTAGTAAGGGTCCTACAGTAAATATGGTGTTTTACGAACCTCGTTTCAACTTTAGTTATTATATCGGGAATGAAACAACTCAAGTGTGTGTGTGCAAGATGTACACGACTTTTATAGTACATAAGGAATATAACTTGTTTAAAGAGTAAACAACTTTTATATGTTTAAAAGTACAAACATTAATTTAAAGGTATTAAATTGTGTGTTTTACCGTAAAGCCTATAATGTGGGGTATCTGCGCCATGTCCACCATCGAATCCCAAATTCTAGATTATAAGCTCTGAAACTTACCGTTGAACCTCGGGGTCGGGGGTATAAAAATGAAAAGAGCCTTCATATCATATAGCAAAAGGTTTCCCCTTCTTCTTACTAAAGACGACGACTTGCGTTCCTTGTTTCGTACGATCACTTTACGGTTATAATGTGTTTCGAAACAAGTAAATATTGTCAAAGCAGTTTTATTGATAATATGTTTTGATTTTTGTTAACCACAAGGCTACACAATGAGTTATCTATGCTCTGCCCACCAGGGGGTATCGAAACCCGAATTTTGGCGTCACAAGCTTGCTGGCTTACCGCTGAGCCACTGAGTGTGTGTGTGGGGTGGGGGGGGGGTATAGGCAAGTTATTAATGAATGAATAATATTAATACAACTATAACTGAATGTTATAATGAATAATTATAATATTATAACGTAATATGCTAAATGAAGATAGCCTTCTGAGGGCTGTGAAACCAAACTCATATCCATGAGTGAAATCTTTACGAATCTTGACTACATTCTCTGCTCTTGTGGAATGTAAATGAGAAGTGAGCAATGTTTTACATGGATATGTCACGTATTCCATTATGAGATACGAACAGACACTGGTCTGTCAAGGGGTCTTCCGCTAATTAAATTCCTCGAACACAAAGTAATATTAATGACATTGTTTCGTAAGGTTTCTGGCATGAAGAAGAATCTTGGTTGTTCGGAGTTTTCGTGCGACAACTCAACTTTTACGTGAATGATAGACTCTTAAGTAACGGCAGTGTGTTCGAGGACACCTAATTAGTCAGGTTATTAGTTAAGCACAAAAGACAGGGCTGTAGTTTGAGAGTACTGAATCGAAGCTGAAATGTTGGCGCAACGAGGAAGACTGATGAGGCCGCAATTATCATTGAGTGATTCTATCGAATAACAGTCGCCGGATCACATTACAGTGTATCTGGCATACAGGGACCGTTATCAGTCTTTGACGTTCCCTACACATTCTTGAAGAAACTTTGAGGGACTGTCATTTAATTTCAAACATAACTAATAGTACAATATCGCTGTTACCTGCAGTTTGAACAAGGTTACTGAAGAACCCGCAAAACACCCGATTTAGTATCTTTTTTCCCCAAAGCTTAGGTCACATGATAACGATTAGTAAGAATCCTTTTAGAAGATCATAGCACAATGCTGGTTACAAACCACCATGAAAATGGTAACATTTGCCCAATAATGGTTAACACTGAACAAGGAAACTTTTGGCCAATAATGGTAACAAAAACACCGTGAACATGGCAAGCTTTGCCCAATAATGAATATAAAATATTTGAACACGGTAACATTTGCTCAGTAATGGTTGCAAAAAAAAACACTGTGAACACGGTAACATTTGCCCTATAATGGTTAAAAGAGTGTGAACATGGTAACCTTTTCCCAATAATGGTTAATAAACACTGTTCCCATGGTAACATTTGCTCAATGAGATCGACCTTCAAGTTAGGTCTGAATACTCTCATGGTCTTTCTATATAAACAAACACAGGTTCGTATCAAACATCACAGAGTGGACCTTTTATTGTACATTTAAGTGATTTACCTTAGCCTTAATGAAACTTATAAAAATAAAGTATTCAAAACGTAAGAAAGCAAGAGAAATTTAACATAACTTACCTCACACTATTAAATTGTAAATGTCTTTTTATTAGAATATTGGAGTAGCCATTCAGCTAATCCCACGAAACAGTTTGATCATCTGTCTCAAGATTTATAACCTTTGTTTACAGTTTGATCATATGTCTCAAGATTTATAACCTTTGTTTACAGTTTGATCATATGTCTCAAGATTTATAACCTTTGTTTACAGTTTGATCATCTGTCTCAAGATTTATAACATTTGTTTACAGTTTGATCATCTGTCTCAAGATTTATAACCTTTGTTTACAGTTTGATCATATGTCTCAAGATTTATAACCTTTGTTTTAGAAAGTTCAGAAATAAATGAGATGGATGATAATTTCTACGTGATTTTTATTTCTTGGCCGAATGACTTCTTACGTGTTTACCGATCTACACTTGGAAAAATGAAAACTACTATTCATGTGTTAAACATTCATATTACCACACTAAAAATATAAAAACACATATCGTGTGTTCAACATTCATGTTACCACACCAGGAGAAATAAAAATTACCAATCACCTGTTTAACATTCATGTTACCACACTAAGAGAAATAAAAACTACCAATCGTGTGTTCAACGTTCATGTTATCACACCAGGAGAAATAAAAATTACCAATCACCTGTTTAACATTCATGTTACCACACTAAGAGAAATAAAAACTACCAATCGTGTGTTCAACGTTCATGTTATCACACTAAAAAAGTAAAAATACATATCATGTGTTCAGTATTCATGTTACAACACTACGAGAAATAAAAACTACCAACTGTGTGTTCAAAATTCATTTTACCACACTAAAAAAGTAAAAAACACATATCATGTGTTAAAGATTCATCTTACCACACTAGGAGAAATAAAAACTACCAACGTGTGTTCAAAATTCATGTTACCACACTAAAAAAGTAAAAATACATATCATGTGTTAAAGATTCATGTTACCACACTAGGAGAAATAAAACTACCAATCGTGTGTTTAACATTGATGTTACCCAGTAAACAAAGGAAAAAATATACATGACATGGTTAATCTTCACTCTACAAAAGAGAAACAGAGATATTTTGAAATATGATTATTTCTTGTTATTTGAGTGTAATGCTGTATAGCTTCTATTTGCGTTACGCCAATCGCAGTGATCGAACCCCGAATCTTACCATTATAAGCTTCAAGTTCACCATCGAAAAGCAAATTTTGAATCTCTCTCTCGGAAACACAATTATAAAACATAAGTATTTGAAAGTTTAGGTTAGGGCACTCGACTCGTAATCTGCGGGTCACGGGTTCGAATCCCTGTCACACCAAACATGCTCACCATTTCAGCCGTTGGGATGTTATAAAGTGAGGGCCAATCCCACTATTCGTTGGTAAAGAGTAGCCCAAGAGTCGGCGGTAGTTGGTGATAACTAGCTACCTTCCCTCTAGTCTTACACTGCTAAATTAGCGATGGCTAGTGCAGATAGCCCTCGTGTAGCTTTGCGCGAAATTTATTAAAACAAACAAAAAACTAACCAAAATTTGACAAAGAAGTTAGTGCTCTCTTCATAAAGAAAACACATTACTCGATTTTTTTTTTCATTTTGGACTTTTATAATTATCTATATAAATATAATAGTACTGTTTGTTGTCTGTCCATGTAACTACTTCGCAGGGTGTAGATGGATCTTCACCAATATTGATATGGAAGTTCATTGGTCCATACAAATTTTTAGTTTTGCATTTTGCGTTTTGCAGTTTTTATGGGTGTTTTTTGGATTTTTTATAGTTATATATAAGGGAAGCAACTTTTCATGTCCTAAGATTAATCATTAATCATGAATCATTTCATTAATCATGAATTTATATAAATTCCGTCATAGGGGACGGGTACTTCAGCTAGTTGAATAATAATCTAAGCTGTATTTACGTCAAGACCACTGGTATTTTTTACGTTTATGCTAGTCTGCTTCTGACGAAAATGTCCTATCCCTGGTGGGTCAGCGGCAAGTTTACCTAAAACGCAGAATACCAGGGTTCGATTCCCCCTGGTGCCCCCCCAGTGGCACAGCGGTATGTCTGCGGGCTTACAACGCTAGAAACCGGGTTTCGATACCCGTGGTGGGCAGAACACAGATAGCACATTGTGTAGCTTTGTGCATAATTACAAAAACAACAAACCCCCTGGTGGACAGAATGAAGATGGCTCATTATGTAGCTTTGCATTAATAACAACAACCGAAGATAGTTGGTTCACCTTCCGAAAGTATATTATTTTTACAAAAATAGAAACTAGATTAAATCGGCGTGTTTTAATATGTTCTTGTGCGGTGTTTCAAATATTAATAACATCAAGTATTTATTATAATAAAGAACATTATAAATGCAGTGGGTAAACCCCAATATCAGGTACTAAAAGGGTGAGAACGAATACAATATGTTAGTATATTGATTAATGTTATTCGTACTTGTGCCTTAGTAGATGACATATAAGATCAAATATTTATGACAAGTTGAATATTTAGAAGAAATATGTATAATTGTTGAAAATTATCAATTTTTACATTATGATGGAGAAGCGACATCTGTATTCGATTACAGTTAATAGGTAGAGATTAAATATTTATTCAAATGTAACGTTTAGAAAAAAAAATATTTGTGATTTTGGAAAACGATCAGAAAGTATCCATACATCTACTTATTCACTTTACAACACAAACTTTATGTATAAATATGACAGCGTAACGACGACGTTCCGTGAGTTAAAAACAGTATACAATCTCCACCTGGATTTTCTGAAAGTTTGTGCTAGGCTTTAACACTCTCACGGAAGAGCAGTCAAGTAATCGTTTTATTGGATAAAAACAGATTCCGGGACCTAAGGGCATTCGGGACGACACCCAAACATGTCATTATTGGCCATTAAGGCTCGTTAGGGTTAACTAAAGTCAGCTGGTTTAGTTAAAAGGGTTAATAGCTAAATAGCGATAGTTAACCCTAAAAGATAGCTCTTAAGAGTTCAAAACAAGGTTATTACTGAGATGCCTTCACTTTAAGGGAATTTATCACATCATGCTTCTTTAAAGAAAGATTTGAGACAACAAAAACAAAAAAAAATCCAATTTGTCTTGATAAACACAATCAAAGGACCGAAAGGAGTTTTATTTTAAAGTCATTGGACTGATGTCATGTCATATCTTAAAGTCATTTGAATGACGCCATGCCATATTTTAAAATTATTGGATTGACACTATATAAGTGACCACTTCAGACTGTTTTCTTTATCACGCTTGTTAAGACTGATTGTTATGACAATGATAAATACGTGTGGTAAGACTGATTGTTATGCCTATGATAAATACGTTTGGTAAGACTGATTGTTATGACAATGATAAATACGTTTGGTAAGATTGATTGTTATGACAATGATAAATACGTTAGGTAAGCTGAATTCAAAGACAGTTGTTAACAAACTCAACTTTTAGTTTTTGACAACTACAACTACAATACAAAAAATAATGAAACAAGATGGCCACCAATAAAAACTCATTTTAACTAATTCCCGTGTGCTTGTTTATAAAGCGAGTCAAATTATTTTGTTTGAATCTTTTACTTGTATTTCTAATAGTATAATTCATCGTTAAGCCTTTTCCAAGTGAAAATGTATGAAATAGCCACAGTAACCATGAAAAAAATGCAAACCCTAGCAAACACATTGCTGCCTTAGCAACAGGGTCATAAAACCTAGAATCTTGACTTTCACTCGAAATTCTAAAAACGAATGGTTTGTTCTAATAATAATTTTATTTTTAGGCAGATCTAACAAAGTTTCTAGCAGAACAGTTTATTGTAAATCATCTAAGAAAGAGATGTTTTTCGCGGAGCATTTTCTGATGAACGAAAAGTCAAATCATTATAAATAATCTTGTTGTAATATAGAAGAGGTTGTTGTGTCTATAATATATACTGATGTTCTCTTATTACTCTGGTCACTTATCATCGTTTTTCGTATCAGAATATATAGTTTATATCTGGTACAGCAAAGGAAAAAAATATATTCAAATAAAATACACTAATCCAGCTTTCTCCTGAAGCAACACCATCAATCATGGGTGTTTCATGTGACACTTCATTCTTCATTACCAATCATACAAAGCTATGTTTAACATTTTGCTAATTAAAACAATAAGAACAACAAACCGACGATTGATGTGTTTCACATTAAGCGTGTGCATTACCAGACAATCATATGGAAATAGTCTCAATATTCAGTACCAGACCTGTTTTCACCTGAGACGATGAGATTGGAACGACATGGATGTACTAAAGCCATTCTAATGGCATTTACTTCAATTCCCGAAGCCTGTGAGGAAGTCATTTGTTGCTAAAGTCGTACCGGATGCAGAAATCTCTACTGACAAAAGTCCAAAAGTAGAAACTGATTGTGAATTTTAACACTTAATTTAGCTGGAAAAGTAAAAATGCCTTTCACATGTTGTAACTTGCAGTGGTTCAACTTGCAGCCATTTACAATATGCTAATGTATCAGACTTTGATTTGTATGTTATACCTATACTAATGATTATGTGTATACACCATTATTTCTTTATTGCTGTTTTCATTAACATTATTTGTTAGAATATTTTATTATTTTTAATTTTTCGTTGTTATATATTCTTATAATAATGATTATTTTACATTGCTAGCTTAAAATATGTACTTAGGACTGAAGCTTGTCGAACCTCGTGAGATATTAATAGGATTACGGCCGAAAATATCTCTAAAAGCAACTGATGCCTTTTAATTATTATAAATAAGAACATAAAAACAGTATATGAACTTAGCTACATTCACTACAAGGTATATATATATAATCATTATAAATAAAACAGTATATGGAATTAGCTACATTCATTACTAGGTATATATTTAATTATTATAAATAAAAACAGTATATGAAATTAGCTACATTCATTACTAGGTATATATTTAATTATTATAAATAAAACAGTATATGAAATTAGCTACATTCATTACTAGGTATATATTTAATTATTATAAATAAAACAGTATATGAAATTAGCTACATTCATTACTGTGTATATATTTAATTATTATAAATAAAAAAGTATATGAAATTAGCTACATTCATTACTGGGTATATATTTAATTATTATAGATAAAAGCAATATATGAAATTCAACATTTCGAGACATTTCGAGGGACAAGACAGATAAACTTATTCAACATTTCGAGGGACAAGACGGATAAACTTATTCAACATTTCGAGGGACAAGACGGATAAACTTATTCAACATTTCGAGGGACAAGACGGATAAACTTACTCAACATTTCGAGGGACAAGACGGATAAACTTATTCAACATTTCGAGGGATAACGACGGATAAAGGGACTTATTCAACATTTCCAGGGATAAGACGGATAAACTTATTCAACATTCGAGGGCTAAGACGGATATTCCACGTTTTGTTTTTATTTTTGAATCATTTTGGAATTCATTTTTAAAATGAAGAAGAAGCTTCTTGTAAGCCCATTATTTAACTGTAATAACTCTTGTGTACTAGCATAAATACTTATTCTGTAATAGTGTCATATGACAACTTTAAATTTCCCGTCTTGTTTTGTAATATGTGGAATATGTATGACCGATAGATGTTACTATTGATATGGTGTTGCAACTGACACCTATTACTAACGTCTAGTGAGAAAATACATGCGGTTCTGTGGTCTAACTAAAACAACTACGGAAACAAAAGACGATAACGGTAGCCTAGCCTAATGATAAATGTTACTGAACTTTTTAATTACATGTTGTGTTAGTTTATTTAAAATAATCTTTAGAAGAAAAAAAAAGAAAGTTTATATGATTTAACTGGAATAGTTATTCAAACTATAAAGAGCCAGATGCTTAAGCCTAATACAATGAACAACACTATCTCATCTTTAAGTTTCTAGAACAGAATAAGAATAGAAGTGGTTTTGGTAAAGCTATGCTGGGTGTGGGTAGTGGTTAGCGTGTAGGACTACTTTACACTTCCAACTTGGATGTATTTTACAATGAAAGATTAGAAATATAAGGCGTCTCAATCTAGGGAGGTCTGGGGAGATGCCACCAGAAATATAATATAACAAATAAAAATATAATTTACAGTTGTTATATAAGTCAAATATATAAACGTGGGATGTTACAGCACCCCCATTTCCATGGAAACAAACAAACTCAGCGGAAATAGAATGTGTTTGTTGTCTTATCATAGCTTTGCTCAACGAGTATATTTTTTGAATTCATTAAATTAACTTTGTAAATATATTGTTGTTGCATTTTTAGCGCAAAGCTCACAATGGAGTATCTATGCTTTGTCTACTGCGGGAAATCGAACCCCAGATTTTAGCTTTGTAAGTCTATAAACTTACCGCTGGTGCATCGGGAGACTTTTAATCCCCTCTTTTTATTTTAAGAAATTCTAATTGCGCTTCATAGCTGAGGTGTTGAGGGTAAATTTCCACAGCAACGCTGAGTTTCAGAATTCAAGACCCTATTTAAGGCTTACGAATTTCAACTTCTTAAAAGTTCAGCTACATAATCCAGCTACGTAGATTTCGAAAATAATATTCATTATTTTCTATCACGTAAGGATTTTTCTTTCAAATCGAGAAGAAAAACAAACAGACTGTTACTTAGATCAAATTATTACTTTGTTTACCACAATGAACATTTTTTCTTACTATGTTTGTTAACAAAAATACAAACAAGCTGAAATAAAGGGAAGAACACTGATGTCAAACAAATATGCATCCTCATTCATCCTGATTTCCTTTTGAAATCTTCGTCTTTTTGTCTCAAAATTACTTGTTGTGGTCTTGTCTTTAATGTATTGCGTTATAACGTTTTGTGAAAAATCTGTACGTGATGGAGGAAAATGGATATCATTTTCGGATTCAGCGTACATGAATTACTGTAGAACATGTAAAATTTTAAAGACAACAAAACAATCACAGGCCTGTGTATTCGAACAAAAGCTACACAGACTTGATATAAAATACAGTATCACCACTCAATAGACTTGATATAAAATAGAGTACCACAACTTAACAGACTTGATATAGAATATATTACCATAAGTCATTAGACTTGATATAAGATAGAATACCATTACTTAACAGACTTGATATAAAATAAAGTACCATAAATCATTAGACTTGATATCAAATAGAATATCAACTCTTAACACACTTGATATAAAATAGAGTATCACCACTCAACAGACTTAATATAAAAAAAGAGTACCATAAATTGACAGACTTATTATAAAATATAGTACCATAAGTCATCAGACTTGATATAAAATAGAGTACCACAACGTAACAAACGTGATATAGAATAGAGTAAAACAACATAATAGACTTGATATTAAAATAGAGCACCATAAATCATAAGAATTGATATAAAATACAATACCACAAGTAAACAAACTTGATTTAAAATAGAGTACCACAACATAAAAGACTTGATATAAAATAGAGTACCACAATATCATTGACTTGATATAAAATAGAGTACCATCAGTCATTAGACATGATCTAATATAGAGAACCACAATATAAAATAGTTGATATAAAAAAGTACTACAACTTAACAAAATTGATAAAAAATAAAGTACTATAAGTCATTAAACTTCATATAAAATAGAGTACCACAATATAATTGACTTTGATATTAAATAAAGTGTTATGAGTCATCAGATTTGATATAAAATAGAGTACCACAACATAATAGACTTGATATAATTTAGAGTATCACCACTCAATAGACTTGATATAAAATACAGTACCATAAATCATTAGACTTGATATAATATGGAGTACAAAAACATAAAAGACTTAATATAAAATAAAGTACCACAGCACAAGAGACTTGATATAAAATATAGTACAACAACAAAACAGACTTGATATAGAGTATCACAACATAATAGACTTGATAAAAATTAAAGTACCACAACTTAATTGATTTGATATAAATTACACTACCATAAATCATGAGACTTGTTTTAATATAGAGTACAAAAACATAATAGACGTGATATAAGATAGAGTACGAACAACTTAACCGACTTGACATAAAATATAGTACCACAACATAATAACCTTGATATAAAAGAGAGTATTACAACATAATAGACTTGATATAGATTACAGTACCTTAACATAATAAACTTGATGTAAAATGGAGTACCACCACTCAATAAACTTGATATAATATAGAGTACCACAACGTAACATACTTGATATAAAAAAATACCACAACTTAACAGATTTTATATAAAATAGAGTACCACAAACATAATAGACTTGATATAAAATAGAGTACAAGTCTATTATATTGTTGTACTCTATTTTATATCAAGTCTATTATATTGTGGTACTTTATTTTATATCAAGTCTATTTTCTGGTACTCTATATTATATCTAGTCTAATGACTTATGGTACTTTATTTTATATCAAGTCTATTTTCTGGTACTCTATATTATATCTAGTCTAATGACTTATGGTACTATATTTTATATCAAGTCTATTTTCTGGTACTCTATATTATATCTAGTCTAATGACTTATGGTACTA
>NW_013670547.1:16921-22282 GCF_000517525.1 Limulus polyphemus | reverse complement strand
CTATTATATTGTTGTACTCTATTTTATATCAAGTCTATTATATTGTGGTACTTTATTTTATATCAAGTCTATTTTCTGGTACTCTATATTATATCTAGTCTAATGACTTATGGTACTATATTTTATAAAATGTCTATTAATGTATGGTACTCTATTTTATATCAAGTCTTATGACTTATAAACTCTATTTTACATAAAACTAATGACTTATGGCGCTGTGTTTCATACCATGTATGTTAAGTTGTGGTACTGTATTTTATATCAGGTCTGTAAAGTTGTGGTAATATATTTTATATCAAGTTTATTATGTTGTGGTACTCTATCTTATATAAAGTCTGTTAAGTTGTGGTACTGTATTTTATATCAAGTCTTCCGAATAGTGGTACTCTATTTTATATCAAGTCTAATGACTTATGAACTATATTTTATATAAATTTAATGACTTATGGTGCTGTGTTTTATACCAAGTCTTCTATTTTGTGGTACTGTATTTTATATAGAGTCTGTTAAGTGTTTGTACTCTTTTTATATCGATTTTAATTATTTGTGGTACTCTATTTTATATCAAGTTTATTATGTTGTAGTACTCTTTTATATCAATTTTACTTATTTTTGGTACTCTATTCTATATCAAGCTAATGACTTATGAACTCTATTTTATATAAATCTAATGACTTATGGTGCTGTGTTTTATAACAAGTCTTTTATGTTATGGTACTGTATTTTATATCAAGTCTGTTAAGTTGTTGTACTCTAATATATATGAAGTCTATTTAGTTGTGGTACTTTATTTTATATCAAGTCTATTATGTTGTGGTGCTCTAATTACATCGAGTCTGTTAAGTTGTGGTACTTTATTTTTTATCCAGTCTATTATGTTGTGGTACTCTATTTTATATCAAGTCTATTATGTTGTGGTACTCTTTTTTATATCAAGTCTTTATGTTGTGGTACTCTATTTTATGTCGAGTCTGCTAAGTTGTGGTACTCAATTTTATATGGAGTCTGCTAAGTTGTGGTACTTTATTTTATATCCAGTCTATTGTGTTGTGGTACTTTATTTTTATGAAGTCTATTATGTTGTGGTACTCTATTTTATTTTATGTCTTTGTACTCCATATTATATCAAGTCTAATGATTTATGGTACTGTATTTTATATCAAGTCTATTGAGTGGTGATACTCTAAAGTATATCAAGTCTATTATGTTGTGGTACTCTATTTTATATCAAATCTGATGACTCATAACACTTTATTTAATATCAAGTCTTTTATGTTGTGGTACTGTATTTTATATCAAGTCTGTTAAGTTGTTTTACTCTATTTTATATCAGGTCTGTTAAGTTGTGATAATATGTTTTATATCAAATCAATTATGTTGTGGTACTCTATCTTATATAAAGTCTGTTAAGTTGTGGTACTGTATTTTATATCAATTCTTTTGAGTAGTGGTACTCTTTTTTATATCAATCTTAATTACTTGTAGTACTCTATTTTATATCAAGTTTTTTATGTTGTGGTACTCTTTTTTATATCAATTTTAGTTACTTTTGGTACTCTATTTTATATCAAGTCTAATGACTTAAGAACTCTATTTTATATAAATCTAATGACTTATGGTGCTGTGTTTTATAACAAATCTTTTATGTTGTTGTACTCTATTATATAGGAAGTCTATTAAGTTGTGGTACTTTATTTTATATCAAGTCTATTATGTTGTGGTGCTCTATTTATATCGAGTCTGTTAAGTTGTGGTATTTTATGTTATATCCAGTCTATTATGTTGTGGTACTCTATTTTATATCAAGGCTATTATAATGTGGTACTTTATTTTTTATCATGTAAAATGACATACGTTACTCTATTTCATATAAAGTCTATTAATTTTTATTCTGTATTTTATGTGAAGTCTATTATATTGTGGTGCTCTATTTTATATCAAGGCTATTATGTTGTTGTACTATATTTTATATCAAGTCTATTATGTTGTGGTACTCTATTTTATATCAAGTCTGTTAAGTTGTGGTACTCTATTTTATATCAAGTGTATTGAGTGGTAGTACTCTATTTTATATCAGGTCTTTTGAGTTGTGGTACTCTATTTTATATCAAGTCTAATGAATTATGACATTTTATTTTATATTAAGTCTATTATGTTGTGGTACTCTATTTTATATTAAGTATATAAAGTTGTAATACTCTATTTTATATCAAGACTATTATGTTGTGGTACTCTATTTTATGTCAAGTCTATTATGTTGTGAAACGCTATTTTATATAGAGTCTGCTAAGAAGTGGTACTTTATTTTATATCAAGTCTATTATGTTGTGATACTCTATTATATAACAATTCTAAATACTTGTGGTACTCAATAGAGTATTTCAACTTAATATACTTCATATAAAATAGAGTATCACAACATAATAGACTTAATATAAAATAGAATGTCATAATTCATTAGACTTCATATAAAATAGAGTACCACAACATAAAAGACATGGTATAAAACACAGCACCATAAGTCATTAGATTTATATAAAATAGAGTTCATAAGTCATCAGACTTGATATAAATTATTATATCAAGTATATTAAGTTGTAATACTTTGTTTTATATCAAGACTATTATGTTGTGGTACTCTATTTTATATCAAGTCTATTATGTTGTGGTACTCTATTATATAACAATTCTCATTATTTGTGGTACTCTATTTTATATCAAGTCTAATGACTTATGAACTCTATTTTATATAAATCTAATGACTTATGGTGCTGTGTTTCATACCATGTCTTTTATGTTGTGGTACTGTATTTTATATCAAGTCTGTTAAGTTGTTTTACTCTATTTTATATCAGGTCTGTTAAGTTGTGGTAATATATTTTATATCAAGTCTATTATGCTGTGGTACTCTATCTTATATAAAGTCTGTTAAGTTGTGGTATTGTATTTTATATCAAGTCTTTTGAGTTGTGGTACTCTATTTTATATCAAGTCTAATGACTTATGAACTATATTTTGTATAAATCTAATGACTTATGGTGCCGTGTTTTATACCAAGCCGTTTATGTTGTGGTACTGTATTTTATAACAAGTCTGTTAAGTTATTGTACTCTATTATATATGAAGTCTATTAAGTTGTGGTACTCTATTATATATCAAGTCTATTAAGTTGTGGTAATCTATTTTAAATCAAGTCTATTAAGTTGTGGTAATCTATTTTAAATCAAGTCTATTAAGTTGTGGTACTTTATTTTATATCAAGTCTATTATGTTGTGGTGCTCTTTTTATATCGAGTCTGTTAAGTTGGGGTACTTTATTTCATATCCAGTCTATTATGTTGTGGTATTCTATTTTATATCAAGTCTAATATGTTGTGGTACTTTATTTTTTATCAAGTCTAATGACATATGTTACTCTATTTCATATAAAGTCTATTAAGTTGTAATACTGTGTTTTATATGATGTCTATTATGTTGTGGTACTCTATTTCATATCAAGTTTTTATGTTGTGGTACTCTTTTTTATATCAATTTTAGTTACTTTTGGTACTCTATTTTATATCAAGTCTAATGACTTAAGAACTCTATTTTATTTAAATCTAATGACTTATTGTGCTGTGTTTTATAACAAGTCTTTTATGTTGTTGTACTCTATTATATATGAAGTCTATTAAGTTGTGGTACTCTATTTTAAATCAAGTCTATTAAGTTGTGGTACTTTATTTTATATCAAGTCTATTATGTTGTGGTGCTCTATTTATATCGAGTCTGTTAAGTTGTGGTATTTTATTTTATATCCAGTCTATTATGTTGTGGTACTCTATTTTATATCAAGGCCATTATAATGTGGTACTTTATTTTTTATCATGTAAAATGACATACGTTAATCTATTTCATATAAAGTCTATTAATTTTTATTCTATATTTTATGTGAAGTCTATTATATTGTGGTGCTCTATTTTATATCAAGTCTAATGAATTATGACATTCTATTTTATATCCAGTCTATTATGTTGTGGTACTCTATTTTATATCAAGGGCATTACTTGTGGTACTCTATTTTATATCAAGGGCATTATTTGTGGTACTTTATTTTATATCATGTAAAATGACATACGTTACTCTATTTCATATAAAGTCTATTAATTTTTATTCTGTATTTTATGTGAAGTCTATTATATTGTGGTGCTCTATTTTATATCAAGTCTGTTAAGTTGTGGTACTTTATTTTGTATTAAGGCTATCATGTTGTGGTACTCTATTTTATGTCAGTCTATTATGTTGTGGTACTTTATTTTATGTCAAGTCCATTATGTTGTAATACTCTATTTTATATCAAGACTATTATGTTGTGGTACTCTATTTTATATCAAGTCTATTATGTTGTGGAACGCTATTTTATATAGAGTCTGCTAAAATGTGGTACTTTATTTTATATCAAGTCTATTATGTTGTGGTACTCTATTTATATCAAGTCTGTTAAGTTGTGGTACTTTATTTTATATTAAGTCTAATGACTTATGAACTCTATTCTATATAAATCTAATGACTAATGGTGCTGTGTTTTATACCATGTCTTTTATGTTGTGGTACTGTATTTTATATCAAGTCTGTTAAGTTGTTTTAATCTATTTTATATTAGGTCTGTTAAGTTGTGGTACTGTATTTTATATAAAGTCTTTTGAGTTGTGGTACTCTATTTTATATCAAGTTTAATGACTTATGAACTATATTTTATATAAATTTAATGACTTATGGTGCTGTGTTTTATACCAAGTCTTTTATTTTGTGGTACTGTATTTTATATCAAGTCTGTTAAGTGTTTGTACTCTTTTTTTATATCAATTTTAATTACTTGTGGTACTCTATTTTAAATCAAGTTTATTATGTTGTAGTACTCTTTCTATATCAATTTTACTTACTTTTGGTACTCTATTCTATATGAAGTCTAATGACTTATGAACTCTATTTTATATAAATCTAATGACTTATGGTGCTGTGTCTTATAACAGGTCTTTTTTGTTGCGGTACTGTATTTTATATCAAGTCTGTTAAGTTATTGTACTCTGTTATATATGAAGTTTATTAAGTTGTTGTACTCTATTTTATATCAAGTCTTTATGTTGCGGTACTCTATCTTATATCGAGTCTGCTAAGTTGTGGTACTTTGTTTTATATCAAGTCTATTATGTTGTGGTACTCAATTTTATATCGAGTCTGCTAAGTTGTGGTACTTTATTTTACATCCTGTCTATTGTGTTGTGGTACGTTTTTATGAACTCTATTTCATATAAAGTCTATTAAGTTGTAATACTCTATTTAATATCAAGTCTATTAAGTTGTAATACTCTATTTAATATC
>NW_013670547.1:9988-16284 GCF_000517525.1 Limulus polyphemus | reverse complement strand
TGTTGTATTTTATTTTATATCAAGTCTGTTAAGTTGTTGTACTCTATTATATATGAAGCCCATTAAGTTGTTGTATTTTATTTTATATCAAGTCTGTTAAGTTGTGGTACTCTATTTTATATCAAGTCTATTATGTTGTGGTGCTCTAATTATATCGATTCTGTTAAGTTGTGGTACTTTATTTTATATCCAGTCTATTATGTTGTGGTACTCATTTTTATATCAAGTCTGTTAATTTGTGGTACTTTATTTTATATCAAGTCTATTATGTTGTGGTGCTCTAATTATATCGATTCTGTTAAGTTGTGGTACTTTATTTTATATCCAGTCTATTATGTTGTGGTACTCATTTTTATATCAAGTCTGTTAATTTGTGGTACTTTATTTTATATCAAGTCTATTATGTTGTGGTGCTCTAATTATATCGAGTCAGTTAAGTTGTGGTACTTTATTTTATATCCAGTCCATTATGTTGTGGTACTCTATTTTATATCAAGTCTATTATGTCGTTGTACACTATTTTATACCAAGTCTATTATGTTGTGGTACTTTATTTTAAATCAAGTCTATTATGTTGTGGTACTCTATTTTATATCGAGTCTGCTAAGTTATGGTACTTTATTTTATATCCAGTCTATTGTGTTATGGTACTTTACTTTTATGAAGTCTATTATGTTGTGGTACTCTATTTTACATGAAGTATACTATGTTGTGGTACTTTTTTTTTATAAAGTCTATTAAGTTATGGTACTTTACTTTTTATCAAGTCTAATGACATATGTTACTCTGTTTCATATAAAGTCTATTAAGTTGTAAGACTATTTTATATCAAGGCTATTATGTTGTGGTATTCTTATTTATGTCAAGTCTATTATATTGTGGTACTCTATTTTATATTAAAGCTATTATCTTGTGGTACTCTATTTTATGTCAAGATTATTATGTTGTGGTACTCTTTTTTATATCAATTTTACTTACTTTTGGTAATCTATTTTATATCAAGTCTAATGACTTATGGTGCTGTGTCTTATACCAAGTCTTTTATGTTGTGGTACTGTATTTTATATCAAGTCTGTTAGGTTATTGTACTCTATTATATATGAAGTCCATTAAGTTGTTGTACTCTATTTTGTATCAAGTCTGTTAAGTTGTGGTACTCTATTTTAAATCAAGTCTATTTAGTTGTGGTACTTTATTTTATATCAAGTCTATTATGTTGTGGTACTCTATTTTATATCAAGTCTTTATGTTGTGGTAATCTTTTTTATATCGAGTCTGCTAAGTTGTGGTATTTTATTTTATATCCAGTCTATTGTGTTGTGGTACTTTATTTGTATGAAGTCTAATACGTTGTGGTACTTTATTTTTCTCAATTGGTTAAGTTGTGGTACTCTATATTATATCACGTCTAATGACTTATACTACTCTAATTTATATCAAGAAAAGTATATTGTGGTACTCTATTTTATATCAAGTTCAATGACTTATGGTACTTTATTTTATATAAATTCTGTTAAGTTGTGGTACTTTTTTATATCATGTCTAATGACTTACTACATAATAGACTTGATATAAAATAAAGTACCACAACTAAATAGACTTAATATCAAATAGAATACCATAATTCATTAGACTTTATATAGAAATAGAGTACCACAGCTTAAAAGATTTGACATAAAATATAGTACTGTGGTACTCTATTATATATCAATTCTAAATACTTGTGGTACTCTATTTTATATCAAGTCTAATGACTTATGAACTCTATTTTATATAAATCTAATGACTTCGGTGCTGTGTTTTATACCATGTCTGTTATGTTGTGGTACTGTATTTTATATCAAGTCTGTTAAGTTGTTTTACTCTATTTTATATCAGGTCTGTTAAGTTGTGGTACTGTATTTTATATCAAGTGTTTTGAGTAGTGGTACTGTATTTTATATCAAGTCTGTTAAGTTGTTTTACTCTATTTTATATCAGGTTTGTTAAGTTGTGGTACTGTATTTTATATCAAGTGTTTTGAGTAGTGGTACTTTATTTTATATCAAGTCTAATGACTTATGAACTCTATTTTATATAAATCTAATGACTTATGGTGCTGTGTTTTATGCCATGTCTATTGTGTTGTGGTACTGTATTTTATATCAAGTCTGTTAAGTTGTTTTACTCTATTTTATATCAGGTCTGTTAAGTTGTGGTACTGTATTTTATATCAAGTCTTTTGAGTAGTGGTACTCTATTTTATATCAAGTCTGTTAAGTTGTGGTACTCTATCTTATATCAAGGCTATTATGTTGTGGTACTCTATTTTAAGTCAAGTCTATTATGTTGTGGTACTTTATTTTATGTCAAGTCTATCATGTTGTAATACTCTATTTTATATCAAGGCTATTATGTTGGGTTACGCTATTTTATTTAAAGTCTATTATGCTGTGGTACTCTATTTTATATCAAGTCTGTTAAGTTGTGGTCATCTATTTTATATCAAGTGTATTGAGTGGTAGTACTCTATTTTATCTCAAGTCTTTTGAGTTGTGGTACTCTATTTTACATCAAGTCTAATGAATTATGGTATTCTATTTTATATTAAGTCTATTATGTTGTGGTACTCTATTTTATATTAAGTCTAATGACTTATGTCACTCTATTTCATGTCAAGTCTATTAAGTTGTAATACTCTTTTTATATCAAGGCTATTATGTTGTGGTACTCTATTTTATGTCAAGTCTATTATGTTGTGGTACTTTATTTTTTATCAAGCCTATTAAGTTGTTGTACTTTGTTTTTTATGAAGTATAAAGTATAAAAGTATGTTACTCCCTTTCATATAAAGTCTATTAAGTTGTAAGACTCTATTTTATATCGAGGCTATTATGTTGTGGTACTTTATTTTATAGAAACCCAGTTTGTAGCGTTGTAAGTCCGCAGACATACCGCTGTGCCACTAGGTGTATATATATGAAGTCTATTAAGTTGTTGTACTCTCTTTTATACCGAGTCTATTAAGTTGTGGTACTTTATAATTATCGAGTGTATTATGTTTTTGTAATCTATTTTGATATCAACTCTGATGACTTGTAGTACTGAATTGTACCAGGTCTTTTTTGTTGTGTTACTGTATTTTATATCAAGTCTGTTACATTGTTGTACTGTAATATATATGAAATCAACTACACTTGTTTCTTTTTAATTATGCACAAAACTACACAAGGGCTATCTGTGCTCTACCCAACACGGGCATAGAAACCCGGTTTGTAGCGTTGCAAGTCCGCAGACATACCGCTGTGCCACTAGGGGTAAATATGAAGTCTATTAAATTGTTGTACTCTCTTTTATATAAAGTCTGTTAAGTTTTGGTACTCTACTTTATATCAAGTCTATTAAGTTGTGGTACTTTATTTTATATCAAGTCTATTGAGATGCATTACTGTGTTTTATATCATGGCTATTATGTTGTGGTACTCTATTTTATATGAAGGCTATTATGTTGGTACTCTTTTTATGTCAAGTCTATTATGTTGTGGTATCTTATTTTATATCAAATCTATTATGTTGAGATGCTCTATTTATATCGAGTCTGTTAAGTTGTGGTACTTTATTTTATATCAAGTCTATTATGTTGTGGTGCTCTATTTATATCAAGTCTGTTAAGTTGTGGTACTTTTTTTTATATTAAGTCTATTATGTTGTGGTACTTTATTCTTTATCAAGTCTATTAAGTTAATTTAATTTGTTTTTTTATCAAGTCTATTAAGTTAATTTAATTTGTTTTTTTATCAAGTCTATTCAGTTGTGGTACTTAGTGAATATACATAACAAATCTGGTTAAGATCCATCAATTTAGTACCCTCTGGTAAAAAGAAATCGAGAAACAATCAGTAACAAATAGCTTCACTGCATTACACATATGCTTTTTAGGTAAACCAATAAAACAGTAACATGAAACGATCACAAAAATCGTAAAACTAAAACTAGAAAGCTAGAATTTTGTATGTAAATGCGCAAGGTTTCCACGAACCTTCATAAAAAATTCAAGAAAATTCATTTAAATTGGACGACGTACTGGCACAAAACCTGCCACAACTCTTTTAAAACGCATAGTGGGAAGGTGAAACTTCGTATGATACTTTGGAATGAACTAGTGAATATACATAACAAATTTGGTTAAGATCCATCAATTTAGTACCCTCTGGTAACAAGAAATCGAGAAACAATCAGTAACAAATAGCTTCACTGCATTACACATATGCTTTTTAGGTAAACCAATAAAACAGTAACATAAAACGACCACAAAATCCTAAAACTAAAACTAGAAACCTAGCATTTTGTAAGTAAATGCGCAAGGTTACCGTGAACTTTCATAAAAAAATTCAAAAAGATTCGACTAAGTGGAACGAAGTACTGGTACAAAACGCAAAACCTGCCATAACTCCCTTAAAACGCATTGTAGGAAGGTGAAACTCTGCCTTTAACTGCGCAACCATAAAGTGTACCTACATACCAAATTTGGTTAAGAACCATCAATTCAGGACCCTCTGGTAACAAGAAATCGAGAAACAATCGGTAACAAAAAGCTTCAATGCAGTACACATACGCTTTCAGGGAAGCCAATAAAAGAGTAACATAAAACGACCACAAAAATCATAAACCTAAAACTAGAAAGCTAGAATTTTGTATGTAGATGCGCAAGGTTGCCGCGAACCTTCATAAAAAAATTCAAGAAGATTCGTCTAAATGGGACGAAGTACTAGTACAAAACGCAAACCCTCCCATAACTCCCTTAAAACGCCTAATTAGTAAGGTGAAACTTCGCATGATACTGTGGAACGAACTATTGAATATACATACCAAATTAGGTTAAGATCCATCAAAATATTGATCAAAACCTTTAAAATATTGAAATACAATGATACCTCCATACAGAATCAATAATCCTTTAATACAAATTGTAAATACATTGTAAAACAAAACCCTTGAATACTGATGAGCCTGATTAGCAAATATATCTCATTCAACCCTTTAGCATTGAACTATAAGCATAACATAAAAAAAGAGCTAAATTAATACAGAAATAAGCTTTTAATGGTAGACAATACACTTATTACATAACATTCCAACTTAAAAAGTACAAAGATGCATTGAAACAAAAGAAAGCCTTTAACGCTAATTCAGGTAATTCACATAATATAGAAATATAAGTAACAAAAAATTCAATTTGAAGCACAAATATATAAGACTTTGAAAATGAACATCACAGTATCTTAAAAAAATAAAATACAATACAGCATAAAATCACTAATCTTTTAATGCAATTCAACACATCACAAAATAAATCTTTTCTCCTAATTGACTCAGGTTAAAATGTAAACTGTAACATCATTGCACATTATAAAAATGCCATTTGACATAGATACTAAAATTCAAAAAAGAATATTTTTTTCACATAACTTCAGCAAGTTATCGATTATGAAAAAGAATGTATTTTTTTACACGTCAAATATTAGAAAAGATGAAGTAATGTACTGAGAATTTGTACAATAAATTGTTGAATAAAGTCATTATGGAGATTACATTTTTCTTCTGGGATGTACCAAACTAAAAATCTTATCTTCTATACACTGACACAAAATATCACCGTAGAGATTATGATTTTTTAAAAAATATGTACAAAAGAAAGTGTAATATCTTTAATATATTCCTACATAAAATTATCACAGAGTTGAATAAATATTTGGTCACCTGCAAGATAGAGGGCAGTATTTTATATAAGCTCATGCACAAAATCACCATAAATATAACATTTTTAATTATCTAATTATATATATATAAATATTAATGTTTTTCTCTCTCTTATTTTTGCATCAGTGAAAGAACTAAATATAATAATGATAATCAATTAAAGAAAATGGCACACTGGTGCAAGCTTGGATACACTGATGAAACGGGAGGTAGACAATTTTTTCATAACGTATTGTTACGTCTCCAGTCGTTAGTTGATTTTTCCGAAAAATTATTTCCAACTAAACTTTAGCGACACAAGTCCTTTCTTTACATAAAACTGGTTTATTCTTTCTGAATATAACTTTACGATACACTTAATTTCAACATTCGCGCTAAAACAAACGCTATAACAACGAACGTTAACTTCAAAAATACTTTCTGACTGCAGATCAATTACTCACTACCTACACATTGTCCCATCACATTGTCACCATCTTATATATACCAGACTACCTCCCCCCCCCATCTAGGAAGGTTCGAGAAAGAAGTGGCGTGATACTAGTCACGTGACCTCG
>NW_013670547.1:8390-9094 GCF_000517525.1 Limulus polyphemus | reverse complement strand
CCTCGCTGACGCAACAGTATTTAAGTTTTAGTGAGGATGTAGCTACAGGACAATCATCTGGTTCCATAGAATCCAGTTAAGCCCATCAGCAGTAGTAGAATAAAGTCAGGGGATTGCACCAACAAAATATTTCTAAGTAGATTATACGTCAACTAATGTCAAACAAAAAGACTTTTCCATTTTTGGCACTTTTGCCATTAAACAGGATGTGTTCTTCTATAGTGAGAGTGATATATTAATTTGATTTGACAAAATAGTCAGAAGAAAGAAGATTGAAAGACGTGTCTTCATATGGATTCTGATTGTTCAGAAGTTCAGCTAGAAATGTAGGTTTTAATGCAGAGATTGCCCAGTCACAAATGCTTAATATTGCTTTAGGCAAGTGTCATTTCTACAGTCTTACATACAGGATCAGATTCCTACAGAAAATAGTAAGTAGACTTTATAAGGAGACCCAATATGAGGATAAAATATCAAAAATTCAAATTCCTCAGAACTACTGCTGAAGACAGGTTAGAGACTGCCTCCAGCTCAAGTGTCAAAACGTTTTTAGCCAAGATGGGATACTTCCTTTAACAATGCCTCAATAACCATGGTACCATAGCAAAGTACATCTTGCACATATATACACCTGGAAAAAGTTAAGCACCCCCGTGTTTTTTCAAGTGATTCAGATTCGACGTTCTTGTGACTGATTATAAATT
>NW_013670547.1:0-7421 GCF_000517525.1 Limulus polyphemus | reverse complement strand
GAAAAATCAAGGAATCCATCTTAATTGAACAAAACAACCCTACTCTAAACCAACATCCTGGGGTGCCAAGTTATCTCTTGTAAGTTGTGCAACAGTATCCAGTCATGTGACCTCTTTGTTCCATACTGTATATATATATATCTGTGTCAGTGTAAACTAGTTGTACCTGATGATGACAGAACCTTATCGAAACATTGTACACTTGCTGTTATGTTAAACTTATATCAAAGTTTTTCTTTATTACCCATTCAAGCTGTCTCCAAGCATTATTAATCTCAAAGTGGGTTCCTCGTCATCAGATGTCTGACCTATTTTGATTACTAGAGCCAATGAAGATTACTATCATTATAATTCAACAGGTGAAGCCACCACTCTAAGGTTTTAATCAGACCAATAATGCTGAGCGTACCAGCTGTCCAGCTAATAAATACAATGTTGAATCCAATGTTCTTAGAAGTGAAGTCGACAACCAAAGCAAATGTAAATTTTAAGATTCTAGTGAAAATCTACAAGTGCCCTATTAGGGGATGCTTTGGTGAGAAACATTGCAGAGATCCTGTTGGTGTACCTTTAGTGGGACCACCATATTCATTGCCCTTGCAGGTCCTTCCCAGAACTACATTAGAGAAAAAAAGGTTAGGAAGAAGAAGGAAGGTCTATTAACTACCATCACTACAGAGAAATTGGTGGTCATCACAATGATGGAGAGGGCAATGGTTATTACCACTCTAAATAACTGTACCTGCAAGGACCCCCCAGAAGTGTGGATGGAGAGGTTAAAGCTTTACACTAAGGCCCTGAATGAAAATAAAGTATTGCTCATGCTTCAGCAGATCACAGCACCACTGCCAAGAGTAGACAACCAGATGGACTAAAGCTGTATAACCATGAGGAAGACCATTTGCAAAAGCATCAAGAGCCTCCTGTGCCAAATCAGAAGGAGCTAGTGGAAACTCCAAAGTGATTATCCACCAGAACACCACAGCTCATCAAAATTCAACAGCTTCAGTGAAAGAGCTGCTGTTGAGGTCTCTTTTGGAAAGCAGATACAATTTCTCTAATTTAATTGTATACATACACATATTGTGAATGATTTTTATTTATTATTTTCTATTAGTAGTTCTTATATATATATATATACACATGTATATTTTGGTAAAGGATTATTTTGTATGTTTATATAGTGTATATATATGCATATATTTCACTCTGTTTTAATTTCTGTTAAAACATATTTTGAGTAAATGGGTCAGTTTTATTTTTATTTTGTATGCCTCATAAAAAGCATTTATTTTTGTTCTATTTCCATCTTTGTTTAAGGGTTTATTTTTTGCAATGGTATATTGCATTAGCCATTAGGTATAGGAGATCATTGTTAAAAGGGTTCATTTTGTTGCATTTAATTTATATCTTATTGTTTTATTGCCTTGTAACATTGTTTCTGCCTTTGTGCTAATAGACTAGTTTCTTATTACATCAGGAACGAATTATTTCAACTTTTTGATTGACATGAATAAATTTTAATTGAATTTTATATTTTAAAACTAGGGATAGCCTAAAATTGTTATTCAAAGCTATGTTTTCTGCCCAATAAGTTACAAGATAATTTTTTAAATATTTGTTTACTTTGAGTAGGTCTTAATATATAACTTCAATTGAGTGAGAGTTACTTATTTTCTCTCACCTTTGGTTATTTACAGGATGGGGTGAATCGCCAAAGATGTCACAGTGTTCCTTATTTAAAAGGATTATTGTAGCATGAGATACATTACAGATAGTGATAAGAATCATTTCGTGCGATAAACAGGGTGATGTTTCGAGGGCTTGACACCTTTTTCAGTATGAGAGTGGCTCACAGTCATATGGATAGCTCATATGCTCAGTGTGAGAGATAGTGTGTGTGTGTGTATATATTGACATATTTTCTTTGTTATTGATTGGTTCTGTATCTTAGTGAGTGTTTGTTTTTAAGATTTGGCTAAATTTTCTTCTTTGTTTTAGAGATTTTGATTGAGATTTAGAGTTAGCTGAGATGTAAGTATAAGAGTTTTACTAGAGATTGTTAAAATTTAATAAAAATTTTAAAT
Organism: Limulus polyphemus; assembly: GCF_000517525.1. Taxonomy (NCBI): domain Eukaryota; kingdom Metazoa; phylum Arthropoda; class Merostomata; order Xiphosura; family Limulidae; genus Limulus; species Limulus polyphemus. Next base: position 5,334 of record NW_013670547.1, on the reverse strand, counting down.
TAAGATTTGAACTTCTTAAACTTTGACCTTAATGAAACTTTAAGTCTTCACACATGAGAACTTAGAATTCATCTTTCTCTCTCTCTCCAATTAAAAGTACACTACAAACACTCTTCTCATTTAAACTAACTTTTATTTGTGTTTGATCACTGAAATAGTGATTTGTACAATTTTGTGTTCAGTCCTTTTCTTTGTTTCAGATTTAGGGAAAGTCAAACCTCTATTTCATGATATACATATAGTGTTTCTCAGATCTTCCATTTTTGCAAATTTTATGTATTTACTCTGAGAGAAATAAGTGAATCTGAGAACACCACACTCATAAGCTTGAAAGTGAATTGAATCAAATATTGAAGAAACTGTAAGAAAAGGGGGAAATTAAATGAAATTGATACCAATAAACTCTTACTCTCCTCAGCTTTATGGAATATCATAAATTCCTAAACTTAATGTTCCACTTTGCCCCATCATGAGCTTTGCTGATCCACATACTTGTATGTTATCCCAATATCTAGTACATATACAAACACTTTTATCATGAAATGCTCAAATCAAGTGTGAACTCTTCCCTGATACTTCTATTCACAAACGTACTAATCAATGTTGCTTTAACTATTATAAAGAATAAACTTTGGGAGCATTACAAGAATGTACAGAGTTGTCTTTCTATTCATTCACTGGAACTACTGCTGAAACCCCACTTTTTTTTAGCTCTTTATTTTTCATCACTACCCATGATACCTTCTAAGATATCACCATTACCAACTATTATATAAAGAAGTCTACAGAGAAAATATTCACACAAATTGATACCCATTACTACAAACCTTAGAGTTATCTACATAACAAACATGTTAAAATTGATACCTTCTAAGATATCACCATTACCAACTATTATATAAAGAAGTCTACAGAGAAAATATTCACACAAATTGATACCCATTACTACAAACCTTAGAGTTATCTACATAACAAACGTGTTAAAATTATATAAAGAAAGACCTAGAGAATCACTGTATGTAGCTAACAGGCATCCAAGATCACTTGTAACAAGAGCTCTCCAACCCCCAGTCATTTCTAATTAGCATATGACACAGCGACCATTTCAACATCACTATATAAATACATATATTTACCAATGTCAAATGAATGAATGAAAGGTCAACACAAATATTCTCTAAGCACATTACAATGTGGGATTCTGCTCAAAACTAACTTTGCAGAACATACTGACCAGTATAACAAAAGTCTGTACAACTACTAGAGCAGAATGAAGCAGTATTTCCAACAGCCTAGGTGTAAGTGTGGAAAACTATAGAATGAAATCAGTGTTCTCCTACATAAGAAAAATTATATTACAAGACATTATAGATGGAGATACTAATGATCAGGAAGTTGAAAAGTGTCCATATGGGAAAATATGACATTACTCATGTATTATGTGATATTCTCTGTCAAATATTTTATTACATTTCTGGCACATACATATTCTTATTACAAACAAATATAAGTAATGTGAAATGATATTAAAATTCTTATTAATTTTCAGTGCTTTTTAATTTTTTCATTGTTCTTTTTCTGAATCTTAAGTCTGAGTCAGAACTGTATCATAATTTATCAGTTATGTCATAAGTATTGTTGATTATTACTTTGTCAAAAATATTTACATTCTACAGCTTGTATATGATTCATATTTCATTATGTTTCATTTGTATTCTCAAAATTGTTATTTAATTTTATATTCAGTTTAACCTATAAATAGGTACAATACAACAGCTGATAGCTTGTGCTTAAAAAATGTCATCATTAAAACCTGTTTATCTTCTATTCACTCATTATATTCTTTTTGTTTTATTATGGTTAAATATCTCTTGTGTATAATACTGTATACTCTTTGTTTTATTATATTAAACTAAATTTGGTAAACAATGGAATCTATTAAAGCATATTTCTTCATAGTCATAACTTCAAAACAAGATTAGTATTAGTGAATCAAGTATTCTTGAATCCCACTAAATGTTCACTCAACTCCCAGAGCATTGTTGCTGCTTCATCATCTTGCGCTTGTTGGGCAGGTTCTGCTATCTGACAATCTCTGGACAAAAAAAAACAGCAAAATCAGTGCTTATTCTCTACAGTGATGGACAGTTATACTGCACTTCAAAGATTTTATAACACATGATGACCAAAATGAAAAACAATCTAAAAACATTTTCTACAATTAAGAGCAATACCTTGGTAGAGCACATCAACATTCTTTTAGTTTAACATAAACATTTTAAGTACTATTATAGCTAAATTAGATACTTCTTACATGATATACATACATTAAAATTATTTGATTAAAATAAGATTTTTGTATAATAGCTTTTAAGTTATGGAAAAAATTACAATAAACTATATACTATAACATTTAATTGTAATGGTAATAACAATATTTCCTATTTAATTGATTTTAGTAAATTAAAGGTATGATTATGAAACTGAACTCTCTTTGAAACATTAGGCCTGAACTACACGAATAAAGTAACTAGAATCTTTAATATAGCTTGCAATTATTAATTGAACAAAAGTGCAAAACTTCACTTCAAGCCAAACATTATGTCAACTAAAACAGATTTAGAGATTTTCGTTTCAGTCAACAGTCACAGCATTGTTGAGTCAGAAACATGAAGCTTTGAATGCACTTACAATAATTATATTGATTCTTCATTTTTGACACTTTAACATCGACGAGTATTATTTTAGTTAATACAGCAAACTAAACTGTTAAAAGTAAGAAGTTCTGCAGAATGTAACTGATATGATCAAACCTACAAGGTCTAGTGGCTATATAAAGCATCCCTTGAACATTAAATATGGTACCTTTACAATTCTGTTCTAAGTAAATTGTATAATAATATCATAGGGCTATCTGATATTTCAAAATTCTAAATTTAACCAAAGCAATGAACCAGCAAAGATTATGTTGCCAGCACCTAGAATATACTTACACAATGGTAAACTTATTTGCCACATGAAAACTCTTATTAAGAATATAATTTCAGTTCAGAATGTTGGGTAACTGGCTATACTTTTTAAAAGCATGATAGGCCCATTCTGAATCAATTTTGTGACAAAATTGCCATTGCTATTTGTCATATAAATGTAAAAATAATAAGAATTGTAAAATTAATAACCTACAAACTTACAATGTCCTTCCTCTTGAGTTTAAGACTGAGCCTCAGAAAGATACCAGCTCATCCACCCCCCCAAGATAAGCAAAAGTATTTAATAATCACTGACGTAAGCAATGGCTACAGTATTAGAAAAAAACAAATTAGTGGTTATCAAGTACTATTGGAAGTGTAAATGACAAGTAACTACAAAACCACATTTAGTAAAACTTGATGGTGAGATTGCAGACATATTATTTAAAGCTTTGTGTAGTGATCTTGATATACATGATTTGGACATATAGGATATGATAAGCTTCACAAAAAACATGACTAATGTTATGTTTGGCAAAAATGTCAGACTAGTTAGTAAAATAATAGAGGTGAATTCCAACTGCACAACAGTGAAATAAGTATACCATTTATCTTTGCTAGTAATGGTTGTCATGTAATGCCAAGAAGTGTTGAGCAAGTAGTTTTTGAAGTTTTCTTCTAGCTCTAAGAGATCATGCAAATGTCAGTGAAAAAAAAAAACATATTGCATCACTACAAAAGTATTTATGCTATGATAACATAAATTTAATACAATTTAATTAACATTTTTTACTTTAAAACTAAGTATTTAGTCCTAGACCTAGTTTTAAAATTAGTCTGAGGTCTTGCATCTTACATTAACATTTGGACTTCAATTTTGTTGAAAGGTTAATTTAAGACCTGAGATTCATGTGCATATAGCAACAGCAATAATGAAATAGGTAATGAGTGGACACATGCACATATCATACTACAAATATTCATGTGTCACTTCAAATAATTAATTAAAATATGAAATGATAAGACTCACTATACAAAAAAAACATGTTGTACTATAAATACTCCTGTATTTTGATATAATCAATTAAAAAAAAAAATTATACAGATCCTAATCAAAAGTATACAGTGTTCAGTATAAAGATGAGCAAGTTATACTATGAATATTATCATGTTGTTTTAAATAATTCATTGAAATGATAAATGATGAGATGCTCAGTGTATAAATTGACAAGTTATACTACAGGTAATCAGGTGTCTTTTAGAGCAATCATTGCAAACCATACATGATAAGGTGCTCAGAGTGCAAAAGAGCAACTCATGTGGCAAACAGTAGTATACTATGAAGTAGTCAAAGCAATAATAAAGTGAACACATCACCGACAGAATAGACTAATGGTACGAGAGCATATAGGTCAACTTAGGAACAGACAAGTCTTTCATGAAATCATTAAATCAATTGTGGAAGATATTTTTCTTTCTTTACACTGTACATTAACATACTCCTCCCCCTTCAATAATTTCTCACCCTAAACAAGGCTTCTTACTTTAAGAAAGCTGGACATCTCCATGTAGGGACATCCCACTGTAATTATCTTTTAAACAATGAAGGTAAAATTATTTTTTAAACATGGAGAAAAATCTATTATGGTTCTGTTTAATATTTTCATTTTGTGCAAGCTTTCCTCTCTTTCTTATATTACATGCTTAAATAAAATGATAGTTGTTGAATAATGTTATTTCACTTTTGTTTTGTTTTTAGCAAAAAGTTATACAATGGGCTACTTGTGCTGTGTCCATCATGGAGATTGATCTCTGAATTATAGGTGTTACAAGCCTGTAAGCTCACCACTGAGACAACAGGGAGTAATGAGACAGAAACACGACTAAGAAACTATTAGTTCTATGAAAAGAACACTACAATATATAACCATAGCCCAAGATGAGAATCAGTTCCAGTTTACAACTGTCCACAAGAATGTCAGCCAAACACGGAACATCTGAAAGAAAAGGTTTAAAATACTGCCCCATTATACACACAAAAAAATTATTTTCTAAGGCATGAAAAGGCAAAATATAGAAGTTTTCCAACTACTACTACACTACCAGCACTGACATATTTCAGTGGGCATATAATACTGTTACGTCTCTGTTTGTTAATTGATTTTTCCATAACTTCATTCCGACGAAACTTTAACGACACAAGTCTTTACTTAATAAAACTTTACGATACACTTAATTTCAATATTCGCACTAAAACAAACACTGTAACGAACGAACGTTAACTTCAACAATACGTCTCTATCTGACCGCAGTTCAATTACTCATTACCTACACACGCATTACCGCGTCACGTTGTCACCCTCTT
>NW_013670546.1:70849-77452 GCF_000517525.1 Limulus polyphemus | reverse complement strand
TTTAATGTTAAGATGAACGTCAGTTAGTTGATTGTATTGTTTTATTGTTATTACTTTTAATATTAAGATGAACGTCAGTTAGTTGATTGTATTGTTTTATTGATATTACTTTTAATGTTAAGATGAACGTCAGTTAGTTGATTGTATTGTTTTATTGATATTACTTTTAATGTTAAGATGAACGTCAGTTAGTTGACTGTAACGTTTTATTGATATTACATTAAAAGTAATATCAAAATAAAACATTACAATCAACTAACTGACGTTCATCTTAACATTAAAAGTAATATCAATAAAACAATACAATCAACTAACTGACGTTCATCTTAAGATACTATTTTTAATGTCAATGTTTTTCTGTATTTTTTTATGTTTAAGCCCAATAATCTGTACACAACGGGGAAGCAAACCGCGGATTTTATCAAACATTTTAATGCTATAATCAATTACTTCCGACATTATAGTAGACAATCAGTGGTATATTATGACTATGAGAGAGTGTGTGTGTTGGTTTTTTATAGCATTGTAAATCTGTAGACTTAGCGCTGTCCCACCGGGTGACGTAAAGTAAATCTTCTTTTTGTTTTAAATATATAAATATATATATATTAACTTTAAAGAAAAAATATTATATGAACTTTCATTCTTCAAAGACAAGTTGAGACTTGTAACTTTCATAAAGATTTTTATAGGAACTTTCTTTATCACAAACTATGGATCATGTCGTTTTATATGATGACCTTTGGATGAGTTGAGTTATTTAGTGTCGAAGGTTGTTTTTAACCCAGCTGCTGTAGTTCTTCAGTCTGGAAATATTTCTTAACATTCTGATATTTTACCATACATGAAACACATCAACTCAACCAGTGAAGTACAGAAAGTTGTTATTAGCACGAATGTATTTCTTTTCGAAATGATTTTCCCAAAAAATGTGTTAGGTTTCTTTTTAGTTTGAAGTTTTCTGCTTAATGTCTATGCAGTGTTTCATTTTTTTTAACCCATTTCATCCCAAGTTTGCTTATCTTTGTATATAAGTTATTTGCTCTTTTCTCTTAGGAAAGACTGAAGAAAAGTACACGCCAGAGGTTTCGAGAAGAAGCGGAAATGTTAAAGGGTCTTCAACATCCTAATATTGTACGTTTCTATGACTACTGGGAAGTCGATTTACTGAGGTGGAAATACATAGTCCTTATCACAGAACTGATGACTTCTGGGACCCTTAAAACGTAAGCACTGACTAGAGGCTTATATATCTTATCAGTTATATTTTTACTGAGGTGGAAATACATAGTCCTTATCACAGAACTGATGACTTCTGGAACCCTTAAAACGTAAGCACTGACTAGAAGGTTTAGGTAGCTTTCAACCCATTGTGCATAATCTTCATTGTGTGGTACAGTTTAGATTTTGAAATTTCTGAAAAACAAATTACCATCAGAGAAAAAACATCGGATATAAGAATTTATGTTTCTTTATTGTTAAAACGATGTTCTAAAATAGGATACAACCACAGAAACTAGGAGTGGTAGAACTTATTGTGTTGTAAGTTTTAAAAGTCACCAGTTATATGTTAATTTACCCGAAACTATACATTCAGGGAAACTTTTCAACACAAAGCGAGTATGTATTGTCCAGTTTTATAGACATATCGATGGGATCCAGAAGTTTAAATTATTCTTTCCTTATAAAACGTAGGTTTTATGTTATGTATGTTTATAAAGTTTATCTGTAAAAAAGTATAACTGATAAGGCTGGAAATGGCCAGTATTATCATCCCAGTATTACCATACCTACCATGATATCATGTCGGCCATCTTGGACGAAATGCAGGTGGGTCTATATCTTAAATACCCAGTATTATCATATCTACCATGATATCATGTCGGCCACCTTGGATGAAATGCAGGTGGGTCTATATCCATTTCCAGATATAGACCCACCTGTATTTAATCCAAGATGGCCGACATGATATCATGGTAGGTATGGTAATACTGGTATTTCCAGGTATAGACCCACCTGTATAAGCAAGGTTGTAGTTTACTTGTTTATGCTGTAAACAAGCCATGATAGCTGCCATATCAGAGACAGAAAGTTTCAGTTGAAATTTGTCTCAAAAAGGTCAAGATTGCTACCAAGATAAAAGTTTGAACTTATGTATAATGAGGAACATGCTATGAACAAACTTTTCCATATATATAACAACTTTAATTCGATGCAAAATGGCTCCCATGGTTTTTAAATGTATATAAATATGGTGATAACAATGTTTACTTTTGGTGAAATCATTAGGCTATGTGTAATGAAATGGGTATTGATATCTGATCATTTTCAATTAAAACGCCACCTAAATTCAATCCAAAAATGACCACCAATCTTTAAAGACATCAAAGACACTTTTCAATACAGAAAATATGACTTTTCTAATTCTCCAGTACGCAATCTCCAATACATTTACATAACGCAGTGCACTGCATTTCAGCAAATTTAGGCTTTCCTCTACGCCCATTTTCTACATTGGAACCACACTGTCAAAGCTAAACCTTTCAGCTTTCTTTGTTCCTCATCCGGCATTTCTGAAAGATTTTCCAGGTTTCCCTTTGAATAAACTAAACTACGACACTTAGAATGATAAACAGCGTTTTGTAAAATCATATCACCTGAGTTTTGTCAGTAAAACCATATCTTGTAAAATCGTATCACCTGAGTTTTGTCAGTAAAATCATATCACTTGAGTTTTGTCAGTAAAATCATATCTTCTGAGTTTTGTCAGTAAAGCAATATCTTGTAAAATCGTATCACCTGAGTTTTGTCAGTAAAACCATATCTTGTAAAATCGTATCACCTGAGTTTTGTCAGTAAAACCATATCTTGTAAAATCGATATCACCTGAGTTTTGTCAGTAAAATCATATCTTGTAAAATCGTATCTCCTGAGTTTTGTCAGTAAAACCATATCTTCTGAGTTTTGTCAGTAAAACCATATCTTGTAAAATCGTATCACCTGAGTTTTGTCAGTAAAACCATATTTTGTAAAATCATATCACCTGAGTTTTGTCAGAAAAACCATATCTTGTAAAATCGTATCTGAGTTTTGTCAGTAAAACCATATCTTGTAAAATCGTATCACCTGAGCTTTGTCAGTAAAATCATATCTTCTGAGTTTTGTCAGTAAAACCATATCTTGTAAAATCGTATCACCTGAGTTTTGTCAATGACGTTTACTCGATGAATCATCACAGACAAAGCGCCGTTCTTGCAATGTTATAGAAGTTTCACCAGAGGTTTGCCTATTATCCTTACTCAGTACGCCCTCTTGTGTTTTTTTCTATCCTTTTTTATTTTCAGACCTTTTTAATCTTACTGTTCTTAAATTTTTTCCCACAACTTTTGTTCCACTTAGATTTATTCAACTTGAATATTGACTGCAAGTCTCTCAAAGTTGAGACCGGCAAAGAACCTAATGACCAATACTTATATACATTATTTTCATACCTTTACCTGACCTCAAAAATTCAGAGAAACGTTTCCTGTCGTTCTTTCCTTATGCAAGCTCCCCAGCGGCTCAGCGATAAATTTTGTAGGTTTGCGACTCGATACCAGTGCTGGACAGAGCACAGATAGCCCATTGTGTAGCTTTGTGTTTAAAAACAACAACCAGTTCTTACACAAAACGCAAATCACATTCTACAGCTTCTTCTATACGAACTAGTAGAGTCCCGAGCCCAACAATCTTCATTCAGAATATTTCTACAATCACTTCAACAACACCTCAAAATAACACATAATTGTTGGATAACTCAGAGTCTGTGTTATTGAATTTAAATTTCTCAGAAAAATAAAATGTTTTTAAACATGATAGATATCAACTGATTGTCTTAAATCAGTTGTCAAGATCCTTGTGAAGGCACAAAGATCAATAGAACAGAAATTACAATATTTGTGTTCAGTACCAGAAGATAAATAGAACATAAATACTTGTGTTCAGTAACAGAAGGTCAATAGAACAGAAATTACCGTATTGTACGATGTTACCATGTAGTGCACAACATAAAAACCACACAAAGAAAGTATCAACGTGTTGTAATAATATCAACAACGTGAGTTTTAAATGATGAAAACTGTATGATATATATTTAGAAAACCTAACAACTGACAAGAAAACATGCTAAACTGTGGTGAGCGAAAAGGTAGATTGAAAGTGAGTCTTGTCAAGACTCACGTTCAATCTACGGACGTGTTAAATCATATCTCACTGTGAGATATGATTTAACACGTCCGTAGATTGAACGTGAGTCTCGTGTGAGATATGATTTAACACGTCCGTAGATTGAACGTGAGTCTCGTGTGAGATCTGATTTAACACGTCCGTAGATTGAACGTGAGTCTCGTGTGAGATATGATTTAACACGTCCGTAGATTGAACGTGGGTCTCGTGTGAGATATGATTTAACACGTCCGTAGGTTGAACGTGAGTCTTGTGTGTCCCATTTTAATATATTTAAAAACTATAACTAGTGTCTCTTTAAGTAAAAACCATGACACTGTTTTTAACTCACTGCGTATATCACTATATTCTTACTCTTATCTCAGAAGTTATTTATCTTTTATTAAGGAAAATATAATATAAATAAATTAATATTAAAGACATTTTTATTTTTTCTGTAATAAAGCATCTGCGTTTAAACTTTATATTTATTCTATTAAATTTTTGGTTGTTTATTTCATGCTCTTTCTTTCATCAGTAATTTGGACTCTGCTATTTTTTTTCTTTTTTACAGTTATCTTCGTAGGTTTAGAAAGATCAACCTGAAAGTTTTGAAGTCGTGGTGTCGACAAATTCTGAAGGGTTTGAGCTTTCTTCACTCTCGGTCTCCTTCAATTATCCATCGAGATCTCAAGTGTGATAACATTTTCATAACTGGTCCTACTGGTTCTGTGAAGATCGGGGACTTAGGCTTAGCAACTCTAAAAAATGCATCTTTTGCAAAAACTGTGATAGGTGAGATTGGTCAAGACCTTTCATATGAGCATGTAACATAAAAAAAAAAAATAACGACGTTGTTATTGTAGTATTCCCTGTAAAACGGTTTCTGGTTGTCAACACTATTCATAACATATAAAATAACGACGTTGCTATTGCAATATTTCCTGTAAAACGGTTTATGGTTTTCAACACTTTTCGTATGAGAATGTAATATATCAAATAACGACGTTGCTATTATAGTATTCCAGGTAAAACGGTTTCCCGCAGAGCAGTTAGTTAGGCCCACTAACTCGAAGTCCGGAGAATACCGGACTACAGAGTATAATGATCTCTCCATTTACAGCAGGAAGAAAACCCTAATATCAATAGTTCAACAAGTACAAAAAATAACGTCCGTTCATAATATCAATAGTTCAACAAGTACAAAAATAACGTCCGTTCATGAAAACAATAAGTCACAAAACAAAGATAAATATTTAGTGACGTATGTGTGATAAGAGTAAGAGTAAAATTATAGCTTAAACTAAGGCTTATAATATAAAGACCCAAAGTTAAGCTTAAACAAAATGAAAGTAAAATCCAAGGTTTTTTTCTTACTTACAAAAGAAATAAACAATATTCATCCCTCTCTTACATGGACAAACCTGGCTCTTTTGATAATAATAAAAAACGAACAAAGCCAAGTTTGCACGCGAAACGCATCTCACATTCAAGATATGTGTCCACTGAGAGTTGAGCTGTTGAGCGCGACTGCCTCTAATCCTTATCCGATTCGTCGACAGAAAATATATCGTTCCATTTCTGCACGAAAGTCAGTTAATTGATTATAAGCTAACCCACATTTTATGTGCTCATGAAATAAGGAAAGTTAAAGTGTTATTTTGATCCAATGTCTCCAAAATGAGAACTCTGAAAAACACAATCATTTTGAAAATAATTATATCTTAACTAGAGGGCTAGCAGGTACATACACAACCCTGTATTACAGTAGAAGATACGAAAAATAGGAGATTTATCATCTTAACTAGAGGGCTAGCAGGTACATACACAACCCTGTATTACAGTAGAAGATACGAAAAATAGGGCTAGCAGGTACATAAACAACCCTGTATTACAGTAGAAGATACGAAAAATAGGAGATTTATCAAACACAAATATTAAACACTAATAAAAGAGTGCCTTGTGAGAAATTTGTAGATAAACAACTCATTCTCCAAAAACAAATACAATAAAGCAACGTTTTGCTATCAAAATCAGAAAATAATGATAGCAATAATAATGAATTGGGAAAAAAGAACCAGAAGAAAAAAAAACCTAATCCTTAAGATGATTTACAATAACTGTACTACTAGACATAATGTTAAGTCAGAAATAAGAGATAAAAACTTGACTTTTAAAAACTCAGATATCTTACATATCACAGTTTCACAAATCTCTAACCTAACACTCGCCTCCTCAGTGGTTTAGCGGTAAGTCTGCAGGCTTACGACGCCAAAACGCGAGTTTCTATACCCGTGGTGGGCACAGCACAGATAGCCCATTGTGTTGAACAACAACCAAACCAAATGTCTATTTCTCTCGTCCTCGTCAGTCTAATTTCATGTTTAAGACCGTGGTGGC
>NW_013670546.1:62936-70295 GCF_000517525.1 Limulus polyphemus | reverse complement strand
GTTGAACAACAACCAAACCAAATGTCTATTTCTCTCGTCCTCGTCAGTCTAATTTCATGTTTAAGACCGTGGTGGGCACAGCATAGATAGCCCATTGTATACCTTTGTGTTGAACAACAACCAAACCAAATGTCTATTTCTCTCGTCAGTCTAATTTCATGTTTAAGACCGTGGTGGGCACAGCATAGATAGCCCATTGTATACCTTTGTGTTGAACAACAACCAAACCAAATGTCTATTTCTCTCTCAGTCTAATTTCATGTTTAAGACCGTAGTGGGCACAGCATAGATAGCCCATTGTATACCTTTGTGTTGAACAACAACCAAACCAAATGTATCTTTCTCTCGTCCTCGTCAGTCTAATTTCATGTTTAAGAGTTTTTATTGTCTAGGGAAGCCTCGTATTTGTGTCTTAGTATAAAAATGGTTTCTTTAATATTTGTTATTCGTTTATAGGTAGGCGAGCTAACGTTTAAAGCAAATTAACCAAATAGATAAGAGATAAAACTAAAATAAAAATTGCATCTCACACAGCATAGTTTGGGTTAGTTTCAGACTAGAATGTCAAAACTTTAATTTTCTTTTCAGTTCGTTATGTATATTCCAAATTTAATTCATCAATAATTGTAAATCTTTTGAATTCCTGGTATTTTCATGAAATTCAAGGAACTAGTTGTTTTGACAGGTACACCAGAGTTCATGGCTCCAGAAATGTACGAAGAGCAGTACGACGAATCAGTTGACGTGTATGCTTTTGGAATGTGCATGTTGGAAATGGTCACCACGGAGTACCCCTACTCCGAATGTAGCGGGCCTGCCCAGATTTATAAGAGGGTAATAAGTGTAAGTAGATTCACTAACTATATGTTGAAAATTCGTCAAATACCATTTGTAAAACTCATGTTAAACCTAGAGATAAGGAATGATAAAACTGCTAAAGCAATAATCTTTTATTATTATAGATATATATTCATAACTTTAGAGATAATTAATTGAACTGATTGTTGAAACATTGGTTTACTTTACCGTAGCAGATAAATTAACTTCTATTTAAGTACATACTTTTCAATTGAACAGGGTATCCCACCTCAAAGTTTTCACAAGGTGGAGAATCCCCACCTTCTGGAGATCATCAGAAACTGCACTCAACTGAAGAGAGAACAAAGGTGATAAAGACCGTTTTCTTCACATTGTTGTTTGTTTTATTCGCGGGTTTTAGCCTAACATGTGAGTTGTTTATAAGAAAGTAAATGTTGATGGTTCCCAGTAGCAATTGTGTTCTTTAATTTGGTTCATCAGAATTAACTGAGAACACACAGTTCAGTTTTCAGTAAGATACATCGGAATCTGAGAGTTCTATCATTCATGGTTAAAACCAAACCTCCACAAACAATTTGTTTGATGCCGTACAAACATATATATGCTTAAATTAATAGGGAAACTTATGTTTAAAATTGTTATTAAATACAAATATAGTATATTTGGTTTTCTTATATTAAGAAAGAAAGTAGGTTAATGGAAACATAATAAACCCATACAAAAACTCCAATAGACAAAAGGAAGGATGGCTGTGGAGAAAAAGAAACAAGTAAAGTACACCCTACTGTACAAATCTTGAAATCTTACACAGTAATCACTTTGTTCAATTACATGGGGCCTTGCTTCATCATTTTAGGTTAAGCTACATTTAGAGTACTGTGAGATCTGTACCTTAAGATTGTTGGATAGGGTTCAGATGAGAGCTACTAGGATGACCCGTGGGATCAAATTGTTTGCTTTTGAACAAAGATAGTTAGAGAGGATCTGATGCATGGGTGAAGATAGAAATCCGTCAAAGTTTCAAGGAATGGTTACAAAACATGATTTAAATTTTATGTGAAATAAACACATTATATTGCTAAAACTTTTCTAATGTTTATTTGTCTAAAGTTCTAACCATTTGCATTTGTACCGGAAAGATTATAATTGGTTGATTCGGTTGTATATTGCTATTTTTTATGTACAGCTGAAGTTTTTAAAAATGAATTGGTATACATGTAAAAGGTTTGAGTATTATCGTTTGACAAGTGTAACTAGTTTTTTTGTGATTTCAGGTTGGTCCATCTAGTAACATAAAGAGTTGTAAGTGATTTCTTTTTTTTTTTTCTGTAAAATTAAATTGAAAGTTGATCGTGAAAGTTGTTCAAAATGGCTCGGAATGCATCTAAGAAAATGTACAACCCCAAAGATTTTAGGGGCATCTTAAGTCAATAAATTTGTTTCATTCATGTGATTGAGGTGTTGAAGATTGTTAAGGAATTGGCGGTGTTGAGACATAGTCTTTTTTCATACTTAATGGTGAGAATGGTAGGACTAGGGGACAAAAATATAAATATTGGCAGAATATGGATCATCTTCAGCTAAGATAGCTTTATTTTTCTAATAGGGTGGTTGACTTTTGGAAGGGTTACCTTCAAATATGGTGGATGCAGTTAATTTAAGAGGATTTAAAGGAAGGCTTGGTAAATACTGAATGATAAGGACCGGCTTTGGGTGTTTTATTTTAATTTTAAAGATTTTGGATGGGATGGTCTAGATGGACTAAAATGTGTGTGTTCAGGACCAGTGGTTTTTATAGTTTGTGTATGCAAGGCAAGGCTGTCCTTTTGTGAAACTCGTATCTCTAGGTAGGATTGACCAGTTGACTCGTCGTGGAAGTGAGAATAGAAGGTGGGTAAGAAATTATTGTTCATGTTATTACCATATTAACTACCACTAACGAGTAAATAATTTTAAGGAGAAGAAATGGAAGAATCGAGATATATATAAGTGGTAAAGAAATATAAATATTTGAGATACTTTAAATGTAACGTGGAGTAAAAGAATGAGAAGTAGAACGAATGACAGCTCTTTGATATGTTAGTTGGTAATGTATCAAGTAGAAATATGGATCGGGAGTTAAACTGGGACACGAATGGAGAACTGTCTTTTGAGGATTCAAGCCATTGGAATTTCTAGTCAAATCCCAATTTAATCGCTAAAATTGATGCTTGAAATAGATAGAAATACGCCATATTGTGTATGATACTTAAAAACAGGAAGCCTGAATAGGGGAATAAAAGAACTATACATAAAAAGTAGAATAAATAATGAGAATAAAGACCAAGCAAATTGATGAGTGCAGTAGAACAATCTACTTATTGAATACATTATAAAAAGTTGGACCAGAATAAGATACAGAAAATGGAGTCAAAAAAGTCATATATGTATAAGATGTGAAAAAAAGAAAAGTACAGCCCTGAGTAATCGAACAAACTGATTATTGTCTGTGTCGTGTTAGGATTTCAGTTATGTACTAAGATTTCTATTTATGTACAGTATGTTCACAGCCTTACGCTTTTTCTTTGTGTTATTTGTCTATTAGGATTTTGTATTGATATACATGTCCATAAATTTATCTTGCTATTTTAATAAACACTTGAGCTGTACATGCTAGAATTCTGGCATCTCTTGAAATCACATATACCATGATAACAGTCTGTTAGTTATTTTTAGGCCTACTGTCAAAGAGCTTCTCCAGTTGGATTTTTTTCAAGAGGAACTTGGTGTAAAGGTTGAGTTTGTGAACCGAGAAAAAAGTTTGATTAGCACCGAGTCAAAAGTGGAATTGCGTCTTCAAGTATTGGATCCCAAGAAACGAAAAGACAAACACAGAGAAAATGAAGCAATTCAGTTTGAATTTGATGTTGAGTCTGATAATCCGGATGAAGTAGCTCAAGCAATGGTGTGTTAATTTGTTATATTTACAAAGCTTATATTTCTATATATACACTAGCTCATCACATGACTGTAAATATTGGATAAAGTTTCTTTTGAAAATTCATGATATTATTATAACAATATATATATATATATATGAAGAACGTTTATGCTTTTTCTAATATTTCAGGAAAACTATTTTAGTGTATATTTGTTTATCTCCTTTAAGGGGTTCTTAATTAGAATTTGACTTATCTATATTTTTATATTCTCTTCAGATATTCTTCTTGATAAAACCTTGTAGATTGAACCATGCGAAAAAACTGGTTCTCGAGAAAATATTCCTACACGGTCAAATGTCTGACCCTACGATTTATTAATTGCTATGACAAAGGAAGTGAATGTTATTGTGAAGGATAGATGCACGAAGGTACAACTTTTGACTAAATTTTTAAAAATCTCTTACCAAGGTGAAAAACATGAATAATAATGATTATACAGCCATCTATTGGGATGTTTTGACACATACTGTCACTGATGTTTAATATCTTATTAAATATATTACGAACCGTGGTGTCTGTCCGAGTGTTCGTCTGTCTCCCTTCTCAACATTCACTTTTAAAATGACAGGAGAACAGACATGAATAATGTTGATGCCAAATTTTATTTCACAAGCAGGATATTCTACACTGAATTGTTAGGAATTAACGTTTCAAAATGTGACGTAACGTAAAGAATAAAAATGTAGATTTACCTATGTTATTGTTGAATGGCTCTTAGCAAGACTGAAATGTTCAACAATTACTTTTCACGGCAGGAGTATAAAAAGTTCATAGCTTTGGCTCCGAGTGAAACCAAGATTGCAACACAATTAACCTTTTTAAAGTCCATGAAATAATTTAAATTGATAGATAAGTTAAACTTTTCGTCACTGGGGACATGTTTGCTTGTTCTGAATTTCGCGCAAAGCTACACGAGGACTATCTGCGCTAGCCGTCCCGAATTTAGCAGTGTAAGACTAGAGGGAAGGCAGCTAGTCATCACCACCCACCACCAACTCTTGAGCTACTCATTTACCAAAGAATAATGGGATTGACCGTCACATTATAACGTCCCCACGGCTGAAAGGGCGAACATGTTTGATGGGACGGGGATTCGAACCCGCGACCCGCAAGTTGCGAGTCGAGTGCCCTAACCATCTGGCCATGCCAGGCTCTGGGGACATGTACTTTTGCTAGATTAATTTAAACAATTCCATCGCTGGTGACAGGTACTTTACTTTTACTTGTGTAATATGATATTATCCGTGATTATATCTATAATTGCATTTGTATTTTTTCTAATATTCAGAGAGGTTTTTTGTAGATATGATAATATATACTAAAAAAATAAATATAAAATCCCAACATTTCTTGAATTTGAACGCGAAACTCGCTCATGATAGTCGAGTGCTATAAGCACTGTGACCCCCTAGTCTATGTGATCGAAAGTTAGCAAGTTATTAAAATCCCTGACGTAAAGTATCATGTTATTGTGGTTTTCCTAAAATTGTAATATCTGCTCTAAAAATGATGAGCTAATAGTTAAAGAAGTTATACAAAATCCCCACTCGACTGGAAATTGAACTTGTGACTTCCGCTTAAGACAAACCACAGAGTCAATTTGAGCGTTACCAACAGAGAATCAAGTGTTACTGACAAAGGCAACCTTACGAACAGAGAGTGGTTTTCATGTATATATGTGTGGGCGTGTGTAATAATCCATCACTCTATGGAAACAGGTAGAACAAACTGTTGTCACTACTTTCGGCACTTTTTTATAGTTTTTACAAGTTTAAAAAAAGTTATTTCTACTTATTAACAATATAAGTCAACTATTGTAAAAATCTAGTTTATCATGTAAAATTCAAAACAAGTTCATTCCATTCTTCAAAATCTCTTATTTATCTTGTATGCCTTATAACTATTTAATTTCCGTTTCTTTCAAATTATTTAACTTGTTTTAGTTAAACCATTGTCTTTATGAATAAAGCAGTAATTTAATGGATGGATTTTCTCAGCAAATGAGTGGGATTATAACGGAAGAAGATGTGAGGATAGTTGCAATGGTAATTAGAAATCAAACTGCTACTTTTAAAAAGGAGAAAAATATCCATCTTAAAAAAAAACTGAAAGAATCCCAGCCTTCTCAAGAACTCCATGCTCCTCATCAATTGCATCTGGCTGAACAATCAAACCAAGAAATCTCTCAACCTCAACAGTTTCAGCAACAAAAACCACAGGAATATAATATAAATACAGTATCATATCAACAACAGCAGCTGAGCCAGTTACAAGAATCCCAGAGGCAGGAGAAACAACAAAGACTTTCTCAAGGACTTGAATATTGTTGTAAGCTATATTTTAAATATTTTAATTTAGATGTTTGTTTCCTAGAGGGAGTATATCAAGGCAATATGAAGAAGATTTATGTATTAAGTAGAAATAAGAGTACAGTATAAATACTAGACTCAGTGTCAATTAGTAAGTTATTCAGTTCAGTGTTAATTAGAGAGTTAGTTCAGTTCAGTGTCAGTTATGGAATTATTCAATTCAGTGTCAGTTAATGAGTTATTCAGTTCAGTGTCAGTTAGTGATTCAATTCAGTGTCAGTTAACGACTTATTCAGTTCAATTTCAGTGAGTTACTTTATCTGATATCTCTAAAGCGAAGAATATTTGTGTAATAAATTGTCAGAATCACAATAAACAATACATTTACTGTTATATGTCTTGATTTGTGACATATCTTTATCTTCCTATTCTTTGATAAAGAAATAAAGGTATATTACACTAGTAAGACTAATTGTTTCATAATATTTGTTTTATATAACATGCAGTGTTAGGCTAGTGTAGTATTTATAAGCTGATGTATGTCTCAGCTGTGTGCCTTGCCTTTGTATTAATAGGTAAAATTATCAAAAAATATTTGTCTTTCCAGCTTTAGGTACACCTGAAACAGCCTCTCACCTTTTTACTGGAGCAACAGCTCATTCAACAAGCCATCCTATAACTGAATCTCAACAAGTAAGCTACTTATTATTTGGATCTAAACTGTTTAAACATTGGAACTAAATAGGTATAAGGATGACTTAAATACCCTAAATTGTGACTTGTGTATACCATGAATTGTGACTTGTGTATGCCACGAATTATGACTTGTGTATACTGTTACGCCTCTGTGTTCGTTTGTTAATTTTCCGTAAAAATTCTTTCCGAAGAAACTTTAGCGATACAAGTCCTTTCTTAAATAAAACTAGTTTATTCTTTCTTAATACAACTTTGCAGAACACTTCATTTCCACAGTCACGCTATACCTTAAACAAATGCTATAATTCCCAACAAACGATTCACTGCTTGACTCAATTGTCCGTCTCTATCTTTGTCTGCAATTCAATTCCATTGTTGCCGTCACTTCTTGGAGTCTTATATACAAGAATACTGCACATCTAGTAAACACTCGAGCATTCAAGAACCTTCGAGAATATCATGACGTGTTACTGGCGTCACGTGACTTCCGCTGTCGTAACACTGCCCCTTCCTTAGTATTATTCGTCCCGAACAATAGACACTTGCATTAAACC
>NW_013670546.1:50345-61936 GCF_000517525.1 Limulus polyphemus | reverse complement strand
CTAGTAAACACTCAAGCATTCAAGAACCTTCCAAAATATCATGTCGTGTTACTAGAGTCATGTGACTTCCGCTGCCGTAACAATATTATGAATTGTGACTTGTGTATACCATGAATTGTGACATGTGTATACCATCAATTGTGACTTGTGTATACCATGAATTGTGACATGTGTATACCATCAATTGTGACTTGTGTATACCATGAATTATGACTGAGAAATTATGTTCCCATACAATAAGATTATGAGAAAGGCTGAAATTTCTACTTTTAGTATCCTCATAAAAGTTCAGACTTTTTATTTTTTGCCTATTTTTAAAATTTTCATCTTTCGTACACCAGTGTAGTTTATATTTACATGTCAACTTGCTAGAGGTTTTAATGATGATCAAACTGTGACATGTACTCAGGACATCATAGAAAATTTGTCACCTTATATGAAATCAATTGTGATTCTGCTATATCATAATTACATGTGTTCATTACAATTAAATATATTGGGTTCTGTTTAATTAAGTATTTTCAATATGACAATAACCTCTGTAAAAAGAATTTCATTGTTTTTATTTTGATTTATAATTGTGTTAGCTAACAACAATCAACCAAAGTGAATAATATGATACTTAGAGTAGTGACTGTTGTTAAGTTGGACTCTTGTTGTCATGGTTACTAGTCTGTGATCACCTAAACCTAATTATTAATTTGTTAGTATTTATGTTATTAGTAGATTCTAACCTTAGTTAGTTTATATCTTGTATTTTCACTGCTAATCTGCTGCTGACTTAAGGAAAGTCCTGAGAAGGATTATTTGTGGAGTTGAGGACTTTTTATGTGGTAGTAATGATGAGTATGTGATCCTTGATCTTCTTGTTAAAAAAGGCTTGTGTACTGTACACTCAACTGATGTCTCCTCCATTAAAGTTTGAATGAATGAACTATTTGACTGGTTTCAAGAGGGTCATCCAGGCTTGCCTTACTTCTGTGCTTGGTTGACTGAATGTGTTATCAGTTAGGTAGATATAGAAAGCTTTGTTTATGTGGTTCATATGCTATTATTTCTGTTTTACCATTATGTGAAAGATTATACAATAGAATAGGATAACATGAAAATGATGAGATATAAACTACACACAAGAAACATCTACCTAACTGATAACACAGTCAACCTAGCATAGAATTCAGCAAAACCTGGATACCACTCCTGAAACCATTCATATGGTTAGGTGCTTCAAACTTTAATAGTGATAACACTGGTTGAACATATAGAAAGCCTTTTTAACAAGAGGAGCAAGAATTACATGCCACAAACAGTCCTCTTCATAACTCCCTGAAGATAACAGGAGATTAACAGCCAAAATGTAAAATATAAGCTAATTATAATTAACATGTACTAATGAATAAAATAGTAACTAATGAATTATTAGACTTGGATGATTGTATAGGCTATTAACCAAGACAATGATTGGTATTTGATTGCCACAACTGTATAATAATTACTTAAGTTGGACTGTTTGAAGGTTAAGATTACTATCAAACTGTTATATCTCTATATTCATATTAGATTTACAATCAGTTATTGATATCTGATTGCCACTACCTTACAGTAATTATTTAAGTTGGACTGATTGAATGTTAAGGTTATATATCTTGGTTTATGCTAGGTTGATATTCAGTGATTGATATCTGAAATGCCAAAACCATACAGTATTTACTTAAGTTGGACTATTTGAAGGTTAAAGTGACTGTTATATCTCTTGGTTTATGTTAGGATGACAATCAATGTATGAAATGATGTCTGGAGAAACAGGAACAACTTTCCACACACAGTATTAATACCAACATTCAGAATGATGTATATCTTCTTCCAAACACATAACATTATAAAGATTGAGAACACTTGAAGTAAAGTAGATGCATTTGAAAAGAATATTCAAAAGAACTAGATTAATAATGTATGCGTTGGTTCCTGTGATATCAAGAGATAAAATCTTATAATTCACTACAAGTAATTGTGATTTTCACAAGTTATGTTCATTTTCATGTTTGAAGGACCCCAGGGAAAGTGCAAGTATTTCATGTGTGAAGTACCTTGGGAAAGTGAAATATTTCATGTGTGAAGTACCTCAGGGAAAGTGCTAATATTTCATGTGTGAAGTACCTCAGGGAAAGTGCTAATATTTCATGTGTGAAGTACCTTGGGGAAAAGTGCTAATATTTCATGTGTGAAGTACCTCAGGGAAAGTGCTAATATTTCATGTGTGAAGTACCTCAGGGAAAGTAAAAGTAGATATGTTCTTACTGACTGTTTTTAAATTTTCTCTGGAAATTATTTTTTTTAACAAGAATTTCAAGCTGATTATTTCTTTTGTTTTGGGTTTGGTTAACAGAATTGCAAATTAGGTTATTGCTAATGGTTTGTCTTTAGATATAAACACTGATTTCTGGTAATGTGAGGAAATATACTCATAGAATTATTATTGTCGATGGCATTTAGTTACAAGTTGCAGTTAAATAGCAAGTTAGGAATTACTGATAGCTTAATTTAGGAATAATATAAACATCAATAAACTATTTACAGGGTATACATCCTGGTCTACTTCCTTTGGGCCAAACTGGACAACAGCAATTTCAATCCTATCAATTACCATACATGTCTTCCCAGAAAGTGAGTTATCGACACTACCCACATCAAACGTTAAACCTAACCTCACCGCCTGAAACTTGGCATTACACTGGGTTACCTACAGGTTTACAAAATAACACTTCAACTTCACCACATTTGAGCATGTCTTCTACATACACTCCTCCAGGATCACCTGGCCAGTCCTGTGTAGCCAGTGGCCTTCCATCACCATCTGTATCTTACCCTTCTCTTCAACAGTTTCATATTGTTGCCCCTATAAATAGCATGCTTGACAGTGATAAACTAGTTTCGATGCCACCAAGTTTGTCCTCACCGAATGCCCATATACTACCACAACAAAGACTCTCACAATGTAATTCACCTAAATTATCAAGAAGTTCATACTTATGTGTGCCATCAGAACAAGGAAATTACTTAAAGTCATCCAGCCAAAGAAATTATTTTTCAACAGTGCAGAAGGGAACACAAAGTCGAGGCACTCCTGAGTTCAAACCCACTTTACGTAATCAACCATCTTCTTCAGTTTGTGCTTTAGTTCTTCCACCTACTCCTGTGACTGATCAATGTCCTGTTATTGTAGCTGTCAGCCATTCCCACCTATCACAGACTTTTCCAGCAGGTGGCTTACCTTTACTAAGAACTTGTAGCACACCAGCTTTTGAAAGGTTGTCCCCACTTCAATGCATTTTCCTCAGCAGGCCATCTTCACCCACACCTTCGATACACTCCACTCTTGAAGGAAGTGTTGATTCACGAGAACAAGCTAACATCTATTTCCCATTCCATTCACTTCCTGTTTCAACTCATTCTTCACAAGATATCACTATAGCTCATCCTGTGTCACATTTTGTGGCTCCTTTAATTGTCTCTCCTTCCCCACCTCTGACCCCAATCCCCACTATTAAATTTGATTTTGTTTCAGAACAAGAAACTGTGTCAAAACAAATTTTAGCTGCAGCTGAACATAGTGCTTCACAAATAAGGCAGAACTTAGTTGGATCTCAGGATGTTAAAAACAGGGTAGTGTCTATAACAACCTTGTCGTCCGTCATCCCAAGTATCACAGTTACATATACAAATGATGATGTTATAACCATAAAACAGACTTTACCATCAGAAGTTGAGCAACTTCAGCCTTTAACATCTTGTTCACAGAGCACAAGTGGTTGCCATTTTACAGAAGCAAACCATGTTCCACTACAAAAACCAACGTATCTTCAAGGCCCAGATGAAATGTATGTTTTACCAGGGAATAAATATGATAAAAAGGTACCACGGGAAGGACTGGAGAGGAGAACTGCAGTAAGTTGTGGTTTCTCTTTAACCCAGACATTTCTCAGTGAACTAACAACTGGAAGTATTTTAACTGCTTGAAATGGAGTCTACTCTTGGCAACACTTTCTGCTTTCTCTTGTCAGCTGTTTTATGGGACTATTTTACTGTGTTAATTTTCTCTTGTTTCTTGTAGAGAAGAAAGACACAAATCAGTTATGGTATTCATAGATTTAACTTTTTCTCTCTCTCACTCACTTTTCAGCTTTAAACTGCTAAATTCATAGCAAACATGGGAGTTCATACTTTTGTCATATCATGCAAGAACCTGTCACTAACCTTAAGAAATAAAATGTTTCTACAATCCACAGTTAACCAAATGCAAGCATATTCATGCAAAACTAACAATTTTAGTAATAACAATTTATTACTGTAGAAAATATTAGTGTAGCAAGTAAGAAATAATACAAATAAAAAGTAATTGTTCTTATGGTGTTTTGGAGATCAAATGTAGGTCTCATTTATTAATATGCTGTTTTGTTTATGAGGGGTGTTCAGAAAGAAACTGGACATTATTTTCTGTCACATTGTAATAAAAAAACGTACCCCAATGTTATTAAGGATATGGGCAACAAAATGTCACTTTTCAACACAGTTAATTCTTTGTTATTCTGTGAACTTCGTCTTACTAGATGTGTGTTATGAGTCTACATGTACTCATCTTACAGATGTTTGTGTTATGAGTCTACATGTACTCATCTTACAGATGTTTGTGTTATGAGTCTACCTGTGTTTATCCTACCAAATGTATGTGTTATAAATCCGCCTGTGTTCATCTAACCAGATGTGTGTATTATGAGTCTATCTGTGTTCATCCTACCAGATGTGTGTCATGAGTCTACATGTGTTCATCCTACCAGATGTGTGTGTTATGAGTCTACCTGTGTTCATCCTACCAGATGTATGTGTTATGAGTCCACCTGTGTTCATCTAACCAGATGTGTGTATTATGAGTCTATCTGTGTTCATCCTACCAGATGACTCTCTGTATTTATCCTACCAAATGTGTGGTATGAGTCTACCTGTGTATAGTTGGTGAAAGATCATCAATTATCTGGAAATGTTTTCCACACATGCCATCCTTGAGAGGATAGACAGAAGTCACAGGCACAATGTCAAGACTGAGCATTGTGGGAGAAATGTTTCTTGGTTGTAGTCAGCCTGGCCTTGTCACATTAGTGGGAGAAATGTTTCTCAGTTGTAGTCAGCCTGGCCTTGTCACATTAGTGGGAGAAATGTTTCTCGGTTGTAGTCAGCCTGGCCTTGTCACATTAGTGGGAGAAATGTTTCTCGGTTGTAGTCAGCCTGGCCTTGTCACATTAGTGGGAGAAATGTTTCTCGGTTGTAGTCAGCCTGGCCTTGTCACATTAGAAGAGAACATCTTCGATTGGATGGATACTAACATGATAACATTTTTTCTGGATGGATACTAACATGATAACATTTTTTCTGGATGGATACTAACATGATAACATTTTCTTTCTGGATGGATACTAACATGATAACATTTTTTCTGGATGGATACTAACATGATAACATTTTTTCTGGATGGATACTAACATGATAACATTTTTTTTCTGGATGGATACTAACATGGTAACATTTTTTCTGGATGAACCTCTCTTATTTTTGTTTTTCTGCTAGATATTCACCTCCACAGTCTGATTAATTTTAATATTAAAAATTAATGTCTAACAAATGTGTAGTAGCCAAATACATTCCAGGAATACTGTAAATAAAAAGTTTAATGTCTAAAATATGTGTAGTAACCAAATACATTCTAGTAGTAATGTAAATAAGAAGTTTAATGTTTAACATATGTGTAGTAACCAAATACATTCCAGTAGTAATGTAAAGTGTTTTATAATTTAAACTTTATAAAAGTACTTAAATGGTTTAACATGTGCTCTTTTAATTTCTATGTGGCTGTGAAGTTTCAGATTTAAATTGAAAGTTTCAACATATAGTTTTCACCATAAATTTTTTGGGATTCATTTGGAGAAAATTGAGATCTACAGTAGCAAAGGTTTTCAATTAGCTACACCTCTAAACCGATGATTGCCTACCTAATGCAGTCACTATGTTACATAGAGTGTCTATGTGTTACAGACAGCTAAATTAATTGAACTATTAAGAAAATATATGTATAGTTCAGATGTTAATGTGTGGTTATGTTATATTATCAGTCACAATATTAACCTTTTTATTTCTGGAAGACATGGTATTATCACAGGTAAACATTTAATCATGTAATAGTAATTTTCTCATGTCCATTTTTTATTCTCATTTTGATACAATAGCAAATGAGTGTAACCGAAGTTGATGAAGGACCAAAAACTACAGAACAAAGGTGTGTACCAGTAGAAATGATTTTATTTTTTTAAATAGTGAAATAATTGTTAAGTGTTGAACACCATCTTTTACTGACAATCAAGCCCTTTCGATAAACATAACAATGGCCCTGTAACAACGTTTCTACGATGTTAGGCTTCTTCTTAGAACCATCAATTCTCTGTTTTCCCATACCTCCAAGATCTTTCAACACACATAACCATGGCCCTGTACTGATGTTTCCATGATGTTAGGCTACTCTGCAGAACAACTATTTCTATTTTGCCCCCTGCCTCATGTATAGATAACCATAACCTGGCTAATGATTTATGTTAGGACTTCAAAGTGCATGCTTGAGCAGACCAAATGTACAGATATCCAGTACAGTGGAACTGAAAGACATGACAGGTATGTAGTTGAATTGTACTGCTTTGCTTCATTTTCTTTGGCATTTTTGTCATAAAAACGGCTGTTGATGTGAAGTAGTAACCTAGAGTACCTGTCATTGGTTATTTTCAAACCCTTGTTTGTTATCTCAGTAGCTTTTTTGGGGGGTTGCATTGTTCTGTTTGATAACTACGATTTTTGGATGAGGACATGGGTCTTGACCACAACTGTAATACATGCTCCATGAGAGTTTTTCTACTACCTTGATGAACACTGAAAACTCACTTTGGCTATACATTGTTTAACGATTTTTCTATATGAATTATTCTCTTCATAAAGAGCAGTTACATACCTTTTCAGCTAACATTCAAGCTCTGGAGGCACCTTACAGCCATATTTAGTGCAGTGTGTCTCTCATGTGACCATCCAAACATTCATAGAGAAGTAATAGCTAATTTATATTCCTTTTTGTAATCAGTACATGACATAACTGTGTGATACTAGTAGAAGGAACTTTATTCCACTTCTTATATCCAGGTTGTTCAACCAGCTCCAGAACATAGCTGTGTGATACTAGTAGAAGGAACGTTATTCCACTTCTTATATCCAGGCTGTTCAACCAGCTCCAGAACATAGCTGTGTGATACTAGTAGAAGGAACTTTATTCCATTTGTTTTATCCAGATTATTCAATCAGCACCAGAACATAACTGTGTGTAGAAGGAACTTTATTCCATTTGTTTTATCCAGGTTGTTCAACCAGCACCAGAACATAGCTATGTAATACTAGTAGAAGGAACTTTATTCCACTTTTTATATAAAAGTTGTTCAACCAGCTCCAGATTGAAGGTTTATGCAAATATATATGTATCATGCCCTACAGTAGATTTAAAATAGGATACTTTGTAAAATAGTTTTACTGTGTACAAAAACTTGTGTTCACAGTTAATTACATATCAGTTTTTATTGGTTCTAAAACTAATTGTATTAACTTAGCTCCTGTGTTAATGAACAGAAAATAATGTTTGATGTGTATAAAAAAAGGAATTTCAAACATAATAATGGCTTTTAACAGAACTAGTGACGTTATTACTCACATATAAAATGGATTTAAAAATATATTGATTATAGTTTTATGTAAATTATAGAACTGAGCCCATTAGTGAACAGGGAAGATTAATAGATGTTCATGGAAAACAAGTGGCACGTAAGAAGCTCAGGAAACGCCGAAAGACTCAGGATCGAGGCCCAAGGCTAACAGTGTTGAGTGTTGAAAATGGAACTGTTGTTGAGTGCCAGTTGGAGTCCACAAAAGGGAAGAATGTGAAGTTCAAGTTTGATCTCGAAGATGTTGTTCCAGAAGAAATATCAAGCAACTTAGTAAGTGATCTTTTTGAACAAATTGTTTATTTGTAAGGTAAGAATTAGCATAGAGGTATTTATTTACTTCAAGACAAAACTAATGTTCATTAAGCTCTACTGATCAGAAATCATAAGTAATGGTTTGCATTTGGGATCATAATGTTTCTATAAATCATGGTTATTTTTAATGCCAAAGAATTAAAATGTTTACAGGATTACATAAACTATATTTTTAGGTGTTATTTAACATACTGAAGTGTGTTTTTCTGCATGGTACTTGACATATTCTGTTTTATGTGTGTTGATCCATACTTAAATCTGTTTTATGCATAGTAACATATGTTGTATATTAGGTCACATAACTGGCTTTTTTGTATGTGTTACTGAAATGGTAGAAAAAATTAGGAATGCTGTTAATGGGAGTCAATACTGAGATTTGACATGAAATGTACAGAATGCTGAAGAACAAATTAAGAAGGAAAAGAGATAATGAGAGATAAAGAGAAATGATGGTAAGAATAGAGTAAACAACTGGAAGAAAAGTAATGATATGGTAAGCCAGTAGATGAAAGTACCATTGAAATATTTAAAGATCAGGAAAACAGAAGGTATGGATGGAATACTGCAGAGATGACAAACGAAGGGACAGAAGACTTGATGAGATTGGTAGTAATTCCCTTGGAGAAGAAGGCAAATGTAAAGACTGCCAAACAATAAGTCACATGCATCAAAAATCATGGTGAAGATTCTTCTAGGGTTAAAACAAATGATAAGTCACTTGTATCAAAGATCATGGTGAAGATTCTTGTAGGGTTAAAACAAATGATAAGTCACTTGTATCAAAGATCATGGTGAAGATTCTTGTAGGGTTAAAACAAATAATAAGTCACTTGTATCAAAGATCATGGTGTTTTACATGTAATAACTTGTCTTCGAAAATGTGTGTATTACATATAACAAGTTATCTTCCTAAATGTGTTTTACATATAAAACTTACCTAAGTTGTTATATGTAAAACACATTTAGGAAGATAAGTTGTTACATGTAAAACACATTTAGGAAGATAAGTTGTTACATGTCTTCCTAAATGTGTTTTACATGTAACAACTTATCTTCCTAAATGTGTTTTACATGTAACAACTTATCCTTCCTAAATGTGTTTTACATGTAACAAATTATCTTCCTAAATGTGTTTTACATATAACAAATTATCTTCCTAAATGTGTTTTACATGTAACAACCTATCTCTTCCTAAATGTGTTATTACATATAACAACTTATCTTCCTAAATGTATATTTTACATATAAAAACTTACCTTCCTAAATGTGTTTTACATGTAACCACTTATCTTCTTAAGTGTGTTTTACATGTAATAACTTGTCCTCCTAAATGTATGTTTTACATATAAAAACTTACCTTCCTAAATGTGTTTGACGTGCAGTAACTTATCTTCCTAAATATATATTTTACATATAATCATTTATCTATTCAGACCAAATCTTTGTTTTTCTCAGTTTCATTCTTTGTTTTAGGTTATGACTGACCTTCTTGCTGAAAGTTATGCAGCTGTGTTTATTGAACAAATATGCGATATTGTCACACAGTTGAAACAACATCCACATCATCTTCCTGTAGTGCATACAGCAGACCTTACTCCTACAACTGCGATATCTAGTCCTTTATTCCAGCATCATCAAGAACATAACAGTGCAAAGGATTTTTCTCGAACAAAGGTACAGACAACCTTATGATTTGCACATGGTTATTACTGTTCATGTAGAGATAAATGTTAAATTATTCATTGCACATATGTCTTAAGAGTCAATTTTTAATGGTCTCCAAACCTCAAGAACTTGTATAATTCCTATTTGTGGAATACATTTTTGTGATATAATTTTACTATATCTATTTCTTCATGAAGTTAACAGTTTCACTGAAGAGACCATATTAACTAATGTTATGAGCTGTATTACAGTAACTTACCATATTAACTAATGTTATGGGCTGTAACTTTTCTCTGTATCAAAAGAGATTGCTAGTTTGTTCACTTAATTATTAACTTACTCTTGCTGACAGTTTTTAGCTATTAGAGATCTATGGTTAATGTTACAGAATAATAGAAAAACATTATCCAATTTAGAACAGTTGTTACTTTTATAAGAGAAATAGTCTTCATCAATTTAGTCTAAATTAGATGATTAAAAACAATCATAATTAGGACATATATCATTTATACTAAGGATTACCAATATGTAAATTTAATTTCTAGAACGATAAAATCATGTACTCATGAAAGTTCTATCCAGTTTCAGTCACAGCTATCTTTCCTTTCATCTATTCCTATCAAGGAATATTTTTTCTTCACAACTACCCCCCACCTCTCCCAGTTGTTCTAATCCTATCAAGGAATAGTTTTCCCTCACAACTACCCACCCAGGTGTTTGAATCCTATCAATAAACATATTTCCCTCACAACTACCCACCCAGGTGTTTGAATCCTATCAATAAACATATTTCACTCACAACTACCCACCCAGGTGTTTGAATCCTATCAGTTAACATATTTCACTCACGACTACCCTCTAGTTATTCTAATCCTATCAGTTAACATATTTCATTCACAACTAACTCTTAGTTGTTCTGATCCTATCAGTTAATATATTTCACTTACAACTAACTCCTGTTGTTCTAATCCTATCAAGTAATATACTTTACTTACAATTACTTCCCCAGTTGTTCTGATCCTATCAGTTAATATATTTCACTTACAACTAACTCCTGTTGTTCTGATCCTATCAGTTAATATATTTCACTTACAACTAACTCCTGTTGTTCTGATCCTATCAAGTAATATACTTTACTTCCCAGTTGTTCTAATCCTATCATTAAACATGTTTCACTCACAACTATCCCCAGTTGTTCTAATCCTATCAGTTAGCATATTTCACTCACAACTAACCCCTTTTGTTCTGATCCTATCAGTTAACATATTTCAATTGTTCTAATCCTATCAATATACATGTTTCACTCACAACTAACCTCCAGTTATTCTAATCCTATCAATATACATGTTTCACTCACAACTAACCTCCAGTTATTCTAATCCTATCAATATACATGTTTCACTCACAACTATCCTCCAGTTGTTCTAATCCTATCAGTAAACATGTTTCACTCACAACTATCCCCAGTTGTTCTAATCCTAACAATTAACATATTTCACTCACAACTAACCCCCAGTTGTTCTAAACCTAGCAATTAACATATTTCACACACAACTATCCCCAGTTGTTCTAATCCTATCAGTAAACAAGTTTCACTCACAGCTATCCCCAGTTGTTCTAATCCTATCAGTAAACATGTTAATTCTTAAGATTAGAATAACTGGAGGTTAGTTGTGAGTGAAACATATTTCACTCACAACTAACCCCCAGTTGTTTTAAACCTAGCAATTAACATATTTCACTCACAAGTATCCCCCAGTTGTTTTAAACCTAGCAATTAACATATTTCACTCACAAGTATCCCCAGTTCTA
>NW_013670546.1:41058-49593 GCF_000517525.1 Limulus polyphemus | reverse complement strand
TGTTCTAATCCTATCAATATACATGTTTCACTCACAACTAACCTCCAGTTATTCTAATCCTATCAATATACATGTTTCACTCACAACTAACCTCCAGTTATTCTAATCTTAAGAATTAACATATTTCACTCACAAGTATCCCCCAGTTGTTTTAAACCTAGCAATTAACATATTTCACTCACAAGTATCCCCAGTTCTAATCCTATCAAGTAACATGTTTCAAGACTATTTATTAGAACAGGCACAAAGTAATGCCTGGAATTATTGTTTTTGAATTCTAAAATATAATCAATACAGCCAACTTTGTTTATTTAGAAAATATGTGATCTATTTGAATAATAAATATTCTATATTTTGTACCTATTCTTATTTAAGAAACTATATAAGTTAATAATCTGTTTTGTTTTAAACAGCCTTATTGTAAGAGGTTGAACTAGATTTTGGTATTTTTTATATGATTAGGTTTTTATTTTCATGAGTAGAATGTTTGCCAAAAGTTTATCATGAAATATTTAAATTTGGCATGAATCAGTTATACTAGACATTTTGTAATTTTTAATTTGCTTACAAGCAGAGTTTTGAAAATGAAGAAAGCTGCATCCCAAACACACCCACAAAACAAGGTAACCCAGTTCCCAAACCCGACTCAGCAAGTCAAGTGGAAACTCACAACATTCAATTTATTGACCCAACATTTGGCATCCAGATGTCACATTCACAGTCACAGGTCTGTAGCATCAGAAAACTACATTCTCCTTGGAAAGTTTTTACTGTAGGGGTTGGTTTTTCTCCCTCCTTCACTTTACAAATGCTCCAACTATTTCTGTTTAATTGATAGTGTTTAGCTAGGGTTATCTAATGTTCTAAGCATACCTTACTGTAAAATTTTGAGTATACTCTAATGGAATTACTACTTTTATTATTTGTAATTTGATAAAAAGGAATAATAGTATGTATAAGTAGAAGGATAAGAATCTTGTGTACCTTTATCGCTACAGAAAGATAAACTTGTGTCAAAAAAAGAAGTTTCATTTTTATATGTTTGCTTTCTTGAGATAAGATTTAAAGTCGTTATAAAATGTCATTATCTGAATTCACCATAAAATAGGTCATTATTTGAAATCACTGAAAGCATTTGACAAGTTATCACAAAAGACTTGTTTAAAATGTTATTACTGTATGTGTGAGGGACAGGTTGTTCTTATTAAATATAAAACTGGTTAATTGGAAGAAAGTAGAGGCTTTTAAGAAATGGAGTTTGATCAAACTGGATTAATGTCACAAGTTGGGTACCTCAGGGTTCAGTCTTGAGACCTTTTCTCTTTTATTTTTACAGTGACATAACATAGTTGAATGATAAGGGTTGGCTTTGAGTATTTGATTGTTTACATTTAAAGTTTAATTTAGTGAATTAGACAACCAACAGGTCCCTTGTTGTCCTTAAATTATATTTGTGCATATATGATGTCACTATTTATCAGTGATGAGCATTTTGCAGGACATTGGCTATGTTTTCAGTTGGAACACCGTAAATGACACTTTTACTATTGATCAGTCATGTGCATTTTTGCAGAACACTTGTACTGCGTTGCCACTTTTTGAAAACCACAAATCTTTGTTCACTATTGGTCAGTAATGTAAAATTTGGCCAAACACTAGGGCTATATCAGTTAGTTTGTAAGGTCAAAGTTTATTTGGCACAACACCTGGGCTACATCAGTCAGTTTGCAAGATCAAAGTTTATTTGACACAACACCTGGGCTACATCAGTCAGTTTGCAAGGTCAAAGTTTATTTGACACAACACTTGGGTTATATCAGTCAGTTTGTAAGGTCAAAGTTTATTTGGCACAACACTTGGGTTATATCAGTCAGTTTGTAAGGTCAAAGTTTATTGTTATTGTTTGTAGTAGTTCAACTACAGCAATCTATTATACGAAGAAATAATTTTTTTCTAAGGGATTGAAAAGTGGAGAAGAGGAGTGATTTTAACTCATAACTCACCAAATGAAGTGTTGTGTCTCAAATGTAGTGTTAAACTACTTGAATGAGCACTTCCAATTACAATTACAAAAAGAAGTAATCAATTAAAGTAATAATTAAAAACTCTTTACACAGCTGAAGAGTCTTGAAAAATTCCATCCTAAATATATATATATATATGCTGGAAAAATGTAATCGAATAACAAAAAATGTTCACTTGTACTTATGAAAAGGAAAAGTTACAATATTATTTTCAGATTTATTTTTTTGCTATACTTGATGATTACTTGTATATTTTAATTTGAAGAAAGAAAATCAACAAAAGAAAATATTTATGTTTCTACATGGACTTTCAAAACTTCAGTTCTGTTGATTTAATACATTGAAATACATTATAATAAGGTGTGTTTGTTTATATATTTAATGAAGGTCTAAACAGTCTTGAACAGTTGATAGATGGAAATAAGGTTGAACAATATTATTGCATTAATTCTTAGCTTGTTAAGACAACTTTAGGAAGTTTAAAAAATGATAAGGCTCCTGGAACAGATAATATTTCCCCAAGTGTGTCGAAGGAGGTTAAGGATTGGATATGTGAGCCACTTGCTACTATTTTTTGTAATTCCTTGAATAGTAGACAGGTGCTAAAGGATTGAAAGTTAGCTAATGTCACTCATCTTTTCAAGGGAGGTGATAAAAATTGTCCCAGTAATTATAGGCCAATAGTCTTACATCAGTTGTGGGTAAAGTTTTGGAAAGATGCTTTGCAAAGTCATTTAACAAAGTTTAGAATTTTATTGGATAGTCAACATGTTTTCACTAAGGGAAAATCTTGCCTTACTAATCTTTTGACATTCTTTGAAAAGGTTACTGTTTATTAGCTGAGGGTATGGGTGTGTAGATTTGGTGTATCTGGATTTTCAGATAGTCTTTGACAAAATGCTACATAAAAGGCTTGTAAAAACAAAAAATTATCTCTTTGGGTGTGGGGGATAAGTTAGCTAATTGGACAGAAGAGTGGCTGGATGGAAGAAAGCAGAGGATTGTTACAAATGGAATTCCGTCAAATTGGATTAGTGCTACAACTTGGGGACTTCAGGGCTCAGTCTTAGGACCTTTGCTCTTTTTTATTTTTACATTAAATTTGCTGATGATATTAAGATCTTGGTGTTGCTAGCTGTGAAGAGGATACTGCTTCTTTTTACTTTTGTGAAGTTCATTGTTGTGTTGAGAGTCTTCTTCAATTAGCAGTTTTTCAGTATTGTCTAAATCTTATTTAAATAATGAAATAAAAGGCTATCTAGTGCTGAGAAGAGAAAATATATTTCTCTTTTGAAAAGCTATACATTTACAACCAAAATTATCACTAACAATATAGGTATCCAGATGATTAAAAAATGCATTTTAATCATTAAAAGTAAGAACACTATATTAAAGTAGTTACATTCATTACTTAGTTGATTTTTAGTTTTAATTTACATAGGTAGCTTGGTTTGATGGTAATTGCTCCTACTGAAAGGTCGAATGATCTGAAGATTTATTGTTTTTATGCAAACTGAATAGAGTGGATATGAATACAGTTCATTTAGTTCTGTTTTTATATATGAAATCTACTAGCAAAACCTGGAATACTTTCCTAGAATTAAAAGTTGAAGATTAGTTCTAGTTTGTAATTAAATGTTGATTTTTCTGTGCAACATAAACATATTTCCAAATATGTAACTTGTGTGTTTCATTAAGCTAAGAATGAACTCGAATAGTGAAATGTATTTCCAAACATGTGACTTGTAAGTGTGCTTCATTAAGCTAAGGATGAACTCAAATAGTTATATGTGTTTCCAAATGTGTAATTTGTAAGTGTGTTTTATTAAGCTGAGGATGAACTTGAATAGTTAAATGTATTTCCAAATGTTTAACTTGTATGTGTGTTTTATTAAACTAAGAATGAACTCAAATAGTTATATGTATTTACAAATGTTTAATTTGTATGTGTGTTTTATTAAACTAAGAATGAACTCAAATAGTTAAATGTATTTCCAAATGTGTGGCTTGTAAGTGTGTTTTATTAAGCTAAGAATGAACTCAAATAGTTATATGTATTTCCAAATGTTTAATTTGTATGCGTTTTATTAAACTAAGAATGAACTCAATTAGTTATATGTATTTCCAAATGTTTAACTTGTATGTGTGTTTTATTAAACTAAGAATGAACTCAAATAGTTAAACGTATTTCCAAATGTGTGACTTGTGTGTTTTATTAAACTAAGAATGAACTCAAATACTTAAATGTATTTCCAAATGTGTGGCTTGTATTCGAGTTCATCCTTAGCTTGATAAAACATACTTACAAGCCACACATTTGGAAATACATTTAAGTATTTGAGTTCATTCTTAGTTTAATAAAACACAGTAAAATATAACTGTTAGGATCGTGGAAGCAGAAGCAAGAAATGTACCAGTCATTGGACGAACAAACTTACTACTCTAACTCATTTTGTGTGTTGTTGTGATATTTCACCCATGCCAATTCCTGGATACTTAGTCCAGGTCAGATTTCTGTCTTTCAATATTAATGCCTTTTTTTTCTGCCATCTGTATGCTTGCCCTTGGTTCATTGTTCTGTTGAAATGCTTCTCTTTGCTGCCAGTTTACTTGCTTAACAAGGTACACTGTTAAAACTTTATTTATAGCTAGCCTTGAATTTGATTTTATTGATATCATTCATGAAATTCAAATTGATAATGAAAAACCTTTTAGGCTTGTCCCTAATATGGGTATCCAAGTACACATACATGGTGCAGACTAACAATTTGTAACTATAAGAGAAAAAGGTCTATGTCACTTTCAAAGGTATTTCTGTTATCCTTCTTCTGGAACAAAGGCTGATCATGATGTGTTAAGAGTTGATATACTGAAAGTAAGCAAATCAATCAAGGAACTGTTTAATTGAAACAAAAGACAAACAATAATTAAATAAGAATAAGGCTGTGTTTCTCCAGTAAATTAAAGTCAGTTTAATGAACTGAAAATTAGGCATAGCACACATAGTCAGCAGAATTAAGATTAATATTAAATAAATGGGCAGAAAAGAAAACTACACCAGCAAGTCTTGGTCTCTTCAAAGTTAGAAAGAATACATTCCTTAAAGTGCCAAGACTACTCTCACAATCTATGTGTGCTAATTCAGCCCTAGGTGTTACTCTCTGTAGCTGATCAGCCATAAAAAGTGAATCACTGGAATTCAAATTTATCTCTGTCTTATGTAACATTCATAAAGCAATTTCAAACCCAAGATGATATTGTGAACAGTATAACATGAAACAGCAGATAACATCCTTAATTGACCCACACTATGGAAAGTAATAACTAAGGCTAAATTTGCATATGACTTACTCTGGGTTTAGGTTTAGTAAGTTAATTCTGAACCGAAACTCTAAAAAAAATGCAAATTTTGATCATGACATTGCATATATACTGAAAGAGAGTGAGATATGTGGTATGGTATTGGGTTAAATATAACTATCCCATGAAACAGAAAATAATATCCTTAACTGACTCATGCTATAGAGAGTAACACCTAGGCTGAATTAGCACATGATCTACTCTAGATTTAGCAAATTATGCATTTATAATCATGACAAAGCTAATAAGGCTGTCAACTCAGTTTTGGACTATTTACCAGAGAGAATGCAACCAGTCAACAGCACAGTGCCACCTATTATTCATGCTAAAGGATTGACCATCACTCTTACAATGTACCTACAGCTTAAAATGTTGGGGATATTTTTTATAATCACACCTATTTGAAGTAAGAGGACTGACCAGTTCACATAATCTTGTTCTTCAAGATGTCTGACAGTCTGTATGCTAAATCTGTCATGGTTTTTTTCTGCAGAAATTAAGCTACAAAGTTGGTATATTCTAACACTTGGAGAAAAAAAAGAGTTGTTTTACAGTCATGTTAATCTCTTGGAAACTACACATTTTTTATTAGTAATAACGTTTAAAGTTAATTGCCATGTATTTTTACCATTGACAACAATTTATTTTTACATAAAGAATAAGAAAGAGGTAGCAAGTTGAAAGTCAAGCATCCTGATTTTATCTGTGAAATGGTTTGTTAATAAACTGCTACATTATTATTATAATTATCAATGTATTGTAAGTAGGCTTAGACTTTCTATAAACAAAAATTCAGTTTTTCTATATCTACCATTATAATCACAAACTTTCTTAAAGCAAAAAAATTAATTTTATTTATAAAGTTTGTCAAATATTACATAAGATAATATACATGTACTTTATAGAATTGATTGAAGAAAGGCTGCTCTTACTTTTACTTGAAATATGTCGTTAGTTGCAAATTGTTTCGTATTACGTCTCTAAGACTGTGCCAAGTATTGTGAACATACTAAACTTTAAATGTTTTTTGTTTCTTCAGTATGCTGTTCATGTAGGTACACAGTTCATAGTTAAAACATTATAAACCCAAAATCAGTCCACATTAATGGCCTCTATGTTGTGTAAACTCCTATCCCAGCTAACTTTTCTTAGATGATGAATTTAGAAAACTTCCTTTCACATACTATTGCTGCTTCTCCCTAAACTGTACGTTACTTTCACTCTGTTTCTCTAGCCTTGTATCTTCATAATCATGATCAACAACTGAACCTAAACTATATGTTACTTTCACTCTGTTTCTCTAGCTTTTTATCATTTTAATCATGATCAACAACTGAACCTAAACTGTTCGTTACTTTCACTCTGTTTCTCTAGCCTTGTATCTTCATAATCATGATCAACAACTGAACCTTTCATTTCAGCATGAACAACAACCGCCAAATGTTCATGTTCACGGAGCTAGAACTTCTTCAGTATCAATGTTTCAACATGTGACTCCTCCAGCTTTCTCTTCTCACTACGATGCTCTTCCTTTTAGACAGTTCCCAGTCATTTCTTCTGAGAATTCCTCATTAGTAGCATTTTCGGCTCCTGCTCAAGCTTCTAATAGTTCTTGTCAAGGAAATTTAATTTCTGATATATTGAATGCCAATACCTCATGTTTTGGATGTAACAAAATCTGTCCACATCTTCGACCTTTGTCTTTCTACAGTCTTTCAGATTCCAGAGCTTTTGTGAGTAATTTTGCTGTTATGTTGTCTAATATCTGTTATCCAACACAGTACTAAGTAATGTTTAAATGTAAGAGAACATTTCATATGTATAAAAGTAAAGTATTCACGAAACCTGATAATCCACACCATTAAGATGGCAGTGTTCAAAGATTTACAGAAAATTGATTGTATAAACATTTTTGTGTTCCTTGAATATGTCATGTGCTTCGTGGAATTGCAGTTAAACATAGCAAAAGTATAACAAATACAGTTACCACTGTCATGCTCACTTGTTTAAGCTATTAGAGTCTTTGAAAGTTAAAACTACTTTACAAAGTAAATCAACTATCAGATCAGTACTTTTCAGTATTTGGCATTTAATTTTGAAGACTTTTTAATTATTTTCTTGCAAATTAACAGTGGAAATTCTCACTACTTAGGAAGAATGTTTTCTGAATGGTTCCAAACAAATACCAAAATGTGAAGTCTACAGTTGTGGCCTTGGAAATGTTCATGGAACAGGCCAGCCCTACCTACATTATAGCACAGTTAACAATAGTGTGGAAACTGCTGTGGTTAATAGTCTATCTTCATCTTGTCTCAGTATACCAGAAGGATTGTATAGAGTTGGTTATCAGGATATGAGGTAAGTCTTTGTCTTGGTTTAGCAGAAGGTTTGTATAAATGTAGACATTGAGATATGCGGTATGTAAAGCTATATATTAGAAGTCAGAATCTTATCTCAGTATTACAGATTGTATAAAGTTATACATGAGGTAAGTCTTATTTCAATTAATAAGACAAATAACACGTGAAATGATTATTAGAAAAATAATTTGAATACTAACCATTTTGTTATTTGTTTCCAAAACAGTCTTACCTCCTCTCACCCAGAGCTCTCTTGATCCTGGTCTGCCTTATAAGTATTGCCAAAAATTTTCTACTAATCTAATCTAATTAATTTGGCAGGTATTTTGGTTTTAAAATCTAATAAGCCCCAAAGAGGCTTGAGAGACAACCAAGGCCACTCAGAAATCGTTGTTTCTCTTTACAAAATTATGGTTGATTCTTTTCATGAATGAAGTAGGTTATAAAACTAGTGGCTTAGATTTTATTTAACTTGTTTAAGATTTTATAGTGGGGTTTAAATGTTATTGACTCATGATTTGTTTAGTGGCTGACTATGTGAAGTAAGCATGGCTACTGAATGAATGATCTAGTAGGGTTTAAATGTTATTGACTCATGATTTGTTTAGTGGCTGACTATGTGAAGTAAGCATGGCTACTGAATGAATGATCTAGTAGAGTTTAAATGTTATTGACTCATGACTTGTTTAGTGGTTGACTATGTGAAATAAGCATGGCTACTGAATGAATGATCTAGTAGGGTTTAAATGTTATTGACTTATCACTTGTTTAGTGGTTGACTATGTGAAGTA
>NW_013670546.1:29751-40357 GCF_000517525.1 Limulus polyphemus | reverse complement strand
AAAGGTCGGATACTTTTCTCACAGGCCTCGTATACAAATTTATTTCCTTATTTTTTTTATTCTCAAATCAAATTATGCAACCCTTCTTCATTGTATGTTTGAGATTAGAGACCTTGTTCTTGATCCAGTAGAAAGCTACTACTATTATCACTAATGCCATTGTCAGCACCAAACCTATTTTTGAATGTTACCACAGCATCTTTGGGATTGATAGATGGATTTGTCTCAACAAGGACCATCCATCTGTTTTTATTGCATCCACAATGGCTGAACAAGTCAAACATCAGAACAGCGGACATTCAGGTAATCGCGAGGGAATAATGGTGTCTGATGTTCCAGTCATGGTTAGTGGGGCTTGGAGCTATCTTCTGAAAAACAGATGCAACAATGGGTAAAGGAGAAAGAGGCTCACGTAGTAGACCTGACATTCACATAGCAAGAAATGCTGTCATTAACTATGAGACTTCTGCTGATGATGTGGCCAGTCAGTTTCTGCTGATGTTATGGCCAGTCAGTTTCTGCTGATGTTGTGGCCAATCTGTTTCTGCTGATGTAGTTAGTCAGTTTTTTATCAGCTTTGAAAACTGTAAACAGTAATCATTGAATCTCATCATTGATTTCAAAACTGTAATAATTGTATCTCATCGTTGATTTCAAAACTGTAAACTGTAATCATCATATCTCATCACTGAATTGAAAACTGTAAGCTGTAATTGTTGTACCTCATCATTGATTTTAAAAACTAAACTGTAATCACCATATCTCACCATCAGTGGTGTGGGAACGGTGTGCCCTTACCTTTTTTTTTATCCAAAATGCCGTTCCCTCACTATTTCAAACAAATCTGACCTTAGAAATTTCAAACGTCATGAAATTTTGCCCACCCCTAGAAGAAAGAATCATCAACCCTTTCATCCAAGTTGTGGGCAAGTTATCAACGTATATTGAAACAAAATATTGTAAAATGCTAAATAAAATATGTAGTTCAGTTAGTATTGATCACAAAGTTCTAAACAACTTATGGTCAGAGTTTATACTTCTCACCTTTTCCCACTTATTTTCTGTAGTTATTATATTGTTAGCAACTGACTTAGAAACTCAACAAAACAAAATGAATAGTACTGTAGGGACTCTTCAGCATGGACCATGAAATTCCAAAGTATATATTCGGAGAATTTCTACTTCCAATTTTTTTCATACCTATTTCCAATGTTTTCCTGGCTTCTAAAACACAGTTGGGGAGGGTTTATTTGGATTGTTTGTAGTACAGTAATTGCAACAAGCATTGTCTAAAGTACTATATAAAAGTGAGAGAAAATATTTATGATATGGCTGTATACAAAGTCTGATCCAATCCAATAAACTTGTTAGGTATTTTAATGTTAGTTACCTCCCGAGGTGGTTGGGATTTAGTGTTAGTATAGGTGTAATAGTGTATAAGTACTTATGAACATCCCGTTTCATATTTAACCATACTTACACAGTAACCAGTAAATGCTTAGTTTCCAGTAATATAAATATGGCCTGTTTTTGGTTTAGCTAATATTTCTAACTTAGCCTTCTTGTTAATCACTTTAAAAGCCTCACAGAAAATGGATGTTTAACAAGGTTTATGCAGAAGTGTTAATTAAAAAATGTTTTGTAGCAGCATACAGTTTTTAGAAGCAATGAATGAAAATAATGATAAAAAGTTTTAATAACAGAGAATGCCATTAAGGAAATGAAGTTTCGTTAATAACACTGACAGATAACAACAAGATTGTTTCAATCAGTCATGGTCAATTTTTAACCAGTATCATAAACAATATGAAACAATGGTTATTCACACCAACTTCTTCTCATGAACTAAATGAGTCATGGCCAGGCACTTCTAATTCCATCTCAAACCTGATTTCTGAGCTCCATACCTTAGAAGTCAATGAGTGGCCAGCAGAGTTAAATCCAGGCTTTGAAGAAAAGGAAATAGAGTCCCCTTGTAAACATTTCAGATTCACATTTTCAAAAACAACCACAGCATGGCCATACAGACTTTCTAGACATCTGTCGGTGCTATATTCTATCAGATCTGAATCCTTTTAATCGGGTGTTCAAAAGTCATCCCATGCAGTTCTTCCGAATGCAAACAACTCTTGAGAAGCATGAACCTTATCATTACGGAAACGAGGTCTAGGCTGTTAATTGACCATATGTATACAAATGGCTTAGGTGTCTTTTAACTTCCAAGTTTGGTCTATAGTGAGTTCTTTGGACTTGGCTACTCTTATTTGTGCATCAGTAGCTGACCAGTTTTCAAATAATGGTGAGCAATGGTGTAGTGCTAAATAAAGAAGTGAGGGAATGTGTTTTAAAAGTGTTGCTATGATTAGTATTTATCATGTCACCAATACATAAAAACACATATTTCAGTAATAGTAGCTGTAAATTATAATTGTAATTGAAAATGTTACAATAAAAAAAATTATTTTCTCTCACCTTGAACTCCTCGATAACTTGTTAACACAATGAATGAATGAATTGCTTCAAGGCATCTGGGAAAGTTGCGAATGTCTCAAACTGAGAACAGGAAGTTGCTTTGAAGAACTGGAAGACTTGAAGTGTTGTAACATAACATGTCTGTTGAAGTAGAACAGAGCAGTGACAAAACAAAAAATATGTGATCTAGAAATGAAGCATGGTAAAACATGGATTAAGCAATGACATAACATAGAGAATTTTTAATAAACTTGAAATTGTCTTTGCACGACATTTTATCTATTTATGATCTGAAAGGATTACCTTGTTAGATATTGTTAGATAGAGTCTAGCAATACTTTGATTTTAGTATTTAAACTTGATTTTGTACTTTTAAATTTTGTGGAATGGTCCCTTTTCAGAGGATCCAAGGTTTAGATGTTTCCTAAGTACAATGTAGTATTTATAAAAATTAGGAACATATTTTTGATGTGTACAATTTATGATAATAAGTTGTTTTTTTTTGTTATGTTATTGATCAGTTTTTATTTCTTAGCAAAGGAAAAATAAATTTATGATTCTCTTTTAAACATTTAGGTTAATAAATAGTTGTAATTGTTTTGTAGCAGCAGTAGTAGCAGTAGTAATGCTAGTACTCACCACCACGCTCAGCAGAGACCACTTGTTCCAGATCTGAGTAGTCTCCATCAAAAATTAGCCAAACTAACAGTGCTACCACCACATGGTCGTCCAGGAACACCAACTACCATCCCACTAAGGACTTTATCTGCTCCTTCTTTTCGACATGTAATAGCAAGAGTTTATACTATATCTGTTTTTGTAAAAGTTATCTAAAAGTATTTAAAATATTTTCACAAAAATATCTCCTTAGTAAATTATCTTTCATACAAATAGAAAAATTTTAATTTTTTTTAGTCTCATGATGTTAAAAGTCTCTGTAAATAGTATAATATGATTTTGAGTCAATAAATCTGAATATGTATGTTTTAGTGAAACAATAGTTATTAATGTAAGACAAAAACTCGCTACCTTATTTCCATCAATAAGTTACATAAATTTTATG
Source organism: Limulus polyphemus (assembly GCF_000517525.1). Lineage (NCBI taxonomy): Eukaryota > Metazoa > Arthropoda > Merostomata > Xiphosura > Limulidae > Limulus > Limulus polyphemus. The sequence continues at coordinate 36,822 of NW_013670546.1, read as the reverse complement.
CCGGATAAGGAGGTTTAGTAGTATACAGAGATTGAGTACTTTATATTAAAATGATTTTGGAGCCCCACCATGTTGTTACAGTGCATGCTGTCACATCCAATCTTGCCATATCTGATGATCATACATATTTGAAATAGCTCTACAGCATACTTTTCACTGCAAAAGACTCAGGTTTATGCACACCAATTCTCCCTGCTTGTTTTCCATAACCCATATAGTATGTGAGGGTGATGGTTTCTTGGTGCCTGTTGCAATGGTCTGATTGCTAGGTCTAGAGGAACTGCATCCAGTGACTTGACTGCAGTGATTTTATATGGAACAATGTGAATACCAGTTTTCTTCTCGAGCTGGTTGAGGCATTCGACAGTTTGATGGAAGCAACTTGTGTCCCATTTCCTGTATCACTTTTACAGGTAAAGATCCTTGCTTATGTTGTGTACTTTGGACTCATGAAAAGCTTTTGCCCCTGATATTTGTGGATCCTCATCTGTTATAAGACACCTCAATTTACATACAATAGCTGGCACACGACATGTTTCAGGTCTTTTTCCGGATGGTCCTTGTGCCCCAAGTTTATCCATATTCTTTTGTTTAACACTGTTAATTATTACAAGGGATATTCCCATCTTGGAAATTTTAAATCTATGATGTGAACACATCTTTGTGATCTGAGTAGTTTATGTTGGAAAGAGCTATTACATACCCTTGTGAAAAGTGATCAATTTTTGGTGGCTACGTATAAAATGATCAAATTTTGATGGCATTATGCTATGTATAAAGTGCTAAACAATTTGAAAATGCAGTTCTGATAAACATTTATTCACTGTGACTATATTGGCTATGGTTATCATGTAACTTTCTGAATTCAATACTCAAAAATCATTTTAACATAACTTGCTCAAATCTCTTTAAACATTAATCTATTCAATGTGTTTAGTAAAAATTCTTTCAGGTTGCAAAATTTACTATAAAATATAAGATTTGCTTATTACTATCAACTGTTATGGACAAGATGATAATATTCAAGATTTATTACTGCGTATGTACAAATGTTGTTCTAAGGATTTCTATTGTAGGGTGAGTTCTTTAAAATTATTTGGTTAAAAGAAAAATGCAAAGTTCAGTCTGACTAACAATAACAAGAGCATTTTATTTCTTTAAGCTTCTAAAAGCTTCATATGTTAAACTAACACTCACCGAGCTTTAGGCTGAACTTCACAAGTAATGCTAAGATATGTTACTTATTAATTTTCTTGTGTCAACAATACTTTCATATCTCTAGTGCTTCATTAAAACACAAACTCAATATGTACAAAACCAAACTAACTGACTGTCTAATAATAACAGACAAGCTGACTAAGTAACTCAATAATCACTCATTGTCTACTCTAGCCTAACTCTCATCTTATACTGCTCAAATCGTTCTCTAAACTATTAATAAATTTGTTGTCCTTTCACTATGTGATGTAAAATCTCCAATTGGCTAAACAACAATACAAATGTCTGAGTTACAAAAAATAACACATACAGACTTTCAATGATAGGTTATATAATAAAATGATGTTATATATCTTTAAGGAATTACAGAAAATTTTCTTTTGACAAGTTATTTACAAAGATATTTTGACTGTTCTAAGAAATAATAACTTATAAATGTTGGAAACACTGAAATCAAACTGCACTATCATTTATTGATATATAATATAAAGATTTCTTATTCCAGTGTACCCCGAGAGTAACCACCCCTTCAGACTGGGAGGTTTCAACACCACAAGTCAGTGCTAAAAAACACAATGAAATGGCTTTACCATCATTCCCAAAGCAACTTACCAATTCTTCTGTACCAGTCTCTACATCTGGTCATGAACCAACATCACCATATCCTCCTACTCTCCCAACAGATGGTCTTCCATCCTCATCTTCAGTACCCCATGTTTGTCCTTTACCAGTGTCTAGGTCTGTAATAATTCCACAGTCTGTATCTGCCACTGTTATTTCAACCCAACCATCTCGATGTAATGGTAACTTGCCACATCTTTCCTTTAATGCAATGGAATCAGCGGTTATAAAGACTTCCTTTCCTAATTCACATTCCACTGGTGTACTATGTTCTTGGTGTGGAGACCTTTCTTCATATTCTGTGCAGTCTACAGTTGTTACTAGCCAGCCTGTCCATGATATCACAACACTCACTACTGTACCAGACTTGCTCTTTTCAACAGCTGAAACTCTATCAGTTACATCTTTGCAAACAAAAGGAATTACTTGCAAATCTGTGTGCACCACCAAACTAGAGGATCTGAAGACAGAACTGGAGAAGCTGCACAGTATCACAAGCCAGATACCAAGCAGTAACCTAGGTTTATTATAAACTTTCTTTTAAATCTTCTTTCATATAATTGCTAATAGAATGTGAAATGAGTTTTCATAAAAACATTGAAGGATTTCACTATATTAAAAGAATATCCCCATTGTAGGATTTCATTGTTGTAAAATATCATCCCCCCTAAGTAAAAGAATACCCCCCTTTACAGGATTTCATTGTAGTGAAAGAACATCCCCCCCTTTACAGAATTTCATTGTAGTAAAAGAACATCCCCCTTATAGGATTTCATTGTAGTTAAAGAACATCCCCCTTATAGGATTTCATTGTAGTAAAAGAACATCCCCCCTTATAGGATTTCATTGTAGTAAAATAACAACCCCTTTACAGGATTTCATTGCAGTAAAAGAATATCCCTCCCCTTATAGGATTTCACTGCAGTAAAATAGCACCCCCCTTATAAGATTTCATTGTAATAAAAGAACATCCCCCTTACAGGATTTTATTGCAGTAAAAGAATATCCCCCTTACAGGATTTCATTGTAGTAAAAGAACATCCTCCCCTTTTACAGAGTAAATTGTAATAAAAGAACATCCCCCTTTATAGGATTTCATTGTAGTAAAAGAACATCCCCCTTTACGGAAGTTCATTGCAGTAAAAGAATATCCCTCCCCTTATAGGATTTCATTGTAGTAAGAGAACATCCCCCTTTACGGAAGTTCATTGCAGTAAAAGAATATCCCTCCCCTTATAGGATTTAATTGTAGTAAAAGAACATCCTCCCCTTTTACAGAAGTTCATTGTAATAAAAGAACATCCCCCTTTAAGGAAGTTCATTGTAGTAAAAGAACATCCACTCCTTTACAGAATTTCATTGCATTAATAGGATGTACTTTTGCAGGATTTCATTACATCATACATTATAAATTAACATTTAAATAGATAAACATTTCCTCTGTTTAGAATATTTTTCTTTATCTGCATTTAATATTTAATTTTCTTTCGTCTTGTTGTTGTCAATAAATGAAAACATAATTTACCTGACAAACCATACAGCTAAACTATTAATTTTTGGCAACTTTAAATACAAGTCATTCTGAAAAGTTATTTGTATAAAAAACAATAATTTACATTTAGTTAAACTTTAATCAACACTGATCTCAGGATAGTTGATAAAGTTGTCATTTTGATATGTTGTTAACTCTTAGGCTAAAACCTTAAAACTTAGAATAAGACTTTAGAAACATTTTTCTTAGCACTGGGGATTAAGCAGTATTTTATGTTTTAGGGAACCTTCAGTTTTGTCACAGTATTTCGTTACCCACTGAAGCATCAACAACATTTCCTATTGATCAAGTCACCAAAAGACTTTCTCGTTTTACGGTAACACGTATACATGATGATTCTTCAAGCATCCAAACTTCTGTTAACCTTCAAATGGATGATAAAGTCATGAGAAATGTCACTGCTACTTTTGGTTCAAAATTAACTCCCACGAGTAGTTTCAAATCCACTCATTCAGCCATTTCAACTTCTCATCCAAATGTCTTAGTTTCTCCAGCAGTCACTCGAGGAAGGTTCCAAGTGCAAACAATTACAGATGATGTTAAAGCTGATACAGATTTACCAATCAAAAAATGGGACACCAATGCAAATATAGTAACATGTTGGCCCAGTACTCAGAATTTGAATACTACTCCTTCAAGGGTGAGAACTAACACTTGTCATTATAATGATGTTAGAATGAACAGTGTATTATAAGTTGGTTCTTGTTAGACAATGAAACAATAATTCTTTTAAATTAATTATCTTTTTTCTAAATGTGTCATTTTTTATGTGATGTGGTTACACAAAATGGTGCCCGGTATAGCTAAATATCATGAGAAATCTGATGTTGGATCATTGTACTAGAATATATATATACATACATAAATTACATGAGTTGCATATGAAAGTTTATCTAACGTCTTATCTAAATAATGTGTAATTTAGGTTAAAGATTTTTATGATATCTAAAACTGATTTATAGTATACACTACACCTGTTTAAACAATATTGTAGTGTATATTCACATCAGTTATATACCATTGACAATACTAATTAATAAGACAACACATTCAAATCATCATATATAAGAAAGTTACATTAGATTAGTTACATTGACTACTGGGTTGGTTTATAGTTTTGATATAAGCTAAATACTGATTATGTTAGGGAAAGAAATCAAACTGCAACTCTTGACAGTCCGAAGCACTAGTGTTTTATGAATTTTTTCTAAATATAATTTACTCTACTTTTTTATCTTACTGTTCTGAATGTCATTAATATTGTATAACCTTTCTTAAAACATTTTTGATATTAATTTTTGTTTTGTTCATTTGTAGCTCATACATTTTGTTCCCTTTTATTATTTTGATTTTGCTAATAGTTTAGACTTTTCTGCATTCTTTTATTTTATGTTTTGCTCAAGTTTTATTTTACCATTTTTACCTTTTAGCCCATCTCTTCTCAACAGATCCCCAATACTCATCACTTGCTGAATTTAGTATCATCTGATACAAATTCCCCCATGTCTAGTGATCATCAGTTGTTGACTAAATCTACCCTCTCCTTGAGGACTTGGGATCAAAACCCAGTAACATCTCATACAAATTCCCCTATGTCTAGTGATCATCAATTGTTGATTGGATCTACCCTCTCCCTGGAGACTTCTGATCAAAACTCGGTAACATCTCGCACAAATTCCTCCATGTCTAGTGATCATCAGTTGTTGACTGGATCTACCCTCTCCCTGGAGACTTTGGATCAGCTTTCTGAGAATATAAGCTCTTCCAAAGAGTTGGGTGTAGCAAGTATTCCAGTTGGATTAAAAAAGAAACTATCCCGAGTTGAGAAAAAATTTAGAGCTTCCAGTCTAGAGCATTTACCTCACTTTCCTTTAAATGATACTGATAGTGGTGTGTTTGGTATGCACAACAATTATGCTACATTTCCACAATCAGATGCTTTACACAGTTTGAAATTGGATCTGGACAGAATCATGCAGGGGATGTATATCAATCAAGCTGGGCAGTTGGTTCAAACTGGCCCAATCTTGTCCACAGGGCAACTTCTAGCCACATCAACTGAAACTTCCTCTCCGAAATCTCATAACTTTTCTTCAGTCTTGACCTTATCTAGGAAGTTAGAGGACACAAAGAAACAACCTTTCCATTATGAGAAAGATATGAGAGAAGCTGAAACCCAGACAGACAAAGTGGTTAACAGGATAGTTGATATTAACACTCCTTCTTCTAGAAAGAAAAACCTTAGAATTGGCATTCTTCAAAGTGAAGCAGCTCTTACTGTATTTCCAGGATCAAAAATGATGTGTTACAGTCATGGATCCTCTGATACATCCTTTACGCACAGTCTTCAAGATTTACATCATAGTTTTAAAGACTGCAGTCATGGATCCTCTGATATATCCTTCATGCACAGTCTTCAAGATTTACATCATAGTTTTAAAGACTGCAATCATGGATCCTCTGATACATCCTTCATGCACAGTCTTCAAGATTTACATCACAGTTTTAAAGACTGCAGTCATGGATCCTCTGATACATCCTTCATGCACAGTCTTCAAGATTTACATCATAGTTTTAAAGACTGCAGTCATGGATCCTCTGATACATCCTTCATGCACAGTCTTCATGATTTACATCATAGTTTTAAAGACTGCAGTCATCATGCAAGTTCAGACAAATACAAACGGCTCAATAGTTCAAGCCTGAAAAATGCATTTTCATGGAATATAATCCCACTTGAATTGGGATGCAGTGTTTCTGTTGAAGAATTCCTGGTAAGGAGTTAGCTGCATATTTATTTTCCTTTGAATCTGTTTTTTTTCTTCTTTTTTTCAAAACCTTTGAACAATAGGGTTTCTATTAGCTGTTTTTATTTTCCCTGTAATGGCTTCCATTTTATTTTTTCTTCTCTTCATCAGAACTTTCCAATGCTAATGTTTTTTGTACTTATTATTTCTTCAATTTACCAACATCCTCATAGGGCAATGAAATTAGCTTGTGTGTATATTAAAATACTATGTTCTTACAGTCTTAGTGAAACAGCTGTTGTTCTTAATGTAAAAAGAAATTTTTGTTGCCTCTTTAGTGGCAGAATTTTATAGTAGGAACATTTTATATTTATATTACTCAATCAGAGTCACCTCAGTGGCAGGGATCAGTTCTTAAAAATGTGGGATTTATCTGATTTTGGTTAATCTTATAAAAGATGTAGCATACAAGGAGATATGATGATTACAGTTTATAAATTAATGATGAGATATATAGTCATCATATCAAATGCGAGATATGACAGTTACAGTCATCATATCAACAGTGAGATACGATGATTAAAGTTTACAATTCAGTGATGAGATACGACAATTACAGTTTTCAATTCAGTGATAAGATACGACAATTACAGTTTTTAAACCAATGATGAGATATGACAGTTACAGTCATCGTATCAAATGCGAGATATGACAGTTACAGTCATCTATCAACAGTGAGATACGATGATTAAAGTTTACAATTCAATGATAAGATACGATGATTACAGTTTATAGTTTTCAATTCAGTGATGAGATACGACAATTACAGTTTTCAATTCAATGATAAGATACGATGATTACAGTTTAGTTTTCAATTCAGTGATGAGATACGATGATTACAGTTTTAGCCATGCTTATTTCACATAGTCAACC